>NW_013171868.1:7500-144064 GCF_000151665.1 Blastocystis hominis
AGAGAAGAATAGTGAGAACCGTGTGAAGAGACCTGGAAATGAAAAGGAAGAAGTGGTGTTGCGACACACGGAGAGTAAAAGAGTGCGTTTGGAAGAGGAGGTCAAGCCGATTGAACCAAAAGAGGTTTCGCCTTCAACAAAGGTAGAGTGGAGTTTGCTGGAAGAGAAGAAGGATTGCGAGTTGCCATGTGAAGAAGTGAAGAAGAAGAAGGAGAAAGAGCGAGAGCAAGAGCAGTATAGTAATCACAAGTTGTTCGGAGCAGAAGGTTGATTCTCCCTATGTGTGGTAAACGATTATTCGATTTTTTCAATTTTGTGTGGTGGAGAGGAAATAAGAAAGAGAATGCAAAGAAGATATTGGGAAACTCAAATTCGACAGGAATGTATAGTTTTGAAGCGGCTGTGAAAGAAGAATCGTGTGCGAATAAGAATGAAGCCAGCTTAAGTATGAGTGGTAAGAAGACGACGAATAGTGAATATATGAGTGAAGATAGTATGGAAAAGATAGTCAGTGATGACAAAGAAGACTTGAAGGTTTTGTGTGGTGATAGGGAGAGGAAGCGAGAATGCGATTCATCAGAGAGGACGAATACGGTCCAACAGAAGAATGTCCGCCGTATAAGAAGGTTCATTCTGAAATGTCGGATAAGAATGCGAATTTGGATACACCACTTGAGCTGGTGGATGAGAGATGGATTTGTAGTAAATTGAGCCCAATTCGATCCGACAGTATATTTGCCTTCCCATCTGGGAAATTGAACACCGATTTATGTGCTTTGTCTTATCTTAGGGAAGAGAGAGGAAATGGGTGAGAGAGTTGTAGGATGCGATGGGAGTACTGGAATTCGTTGGAAATGTCCACTTTTTGAAGAGATATGGTACCACACATGCTGACATGGAAGCATCCTCTAGAAGGAAAGAAGGAAAGAATGAAGGAAGGAGTCTATAGAGGATCTGGCGCTGTTGTTTACTCCATCAAAGACAGAGAGAAGAAGGTGGGGTAGAGTACCATATAGAATGATTGAGAGTGGTTAGAGAAGAGTACAAGAAGCTGAAACCAATTCTGGAAGCCAAGAAAGAAGAAGAAAGAAGAAAGAAGAAAGAAGAAAAAGGCGAGAATGAAGGAGGTTGATCTAGAAGCGAAGGCATCGGAGAAGAAATCACAGACAGAGAGAAAGGAAGACAAAGGTACTCGTGTTGTTTCTACGACTGTTTTGATGACTGCTAATTCGACGTTTTCTACTTGCGGATTCTGGTGACGCGTGTCAAGTTTCTACTCACATCGCTGTGGACAACAGATTTCTCTCGATTTTGACGTGTAAGGATTCAGTGGATTTGAAAGTCTCGCTACGTGGCTTTGGTGACTGTGGTGTTATTCCGAGAGGATCCTTGGGACGGAGGGTCATTGAAAGGATCGATTGTGCGAACTGGAGCGATATTGTCAAGGGTTCGATGAGAAATGGAATTGATTCTGTGTGTACCTCATCTGTGGAATATCATGGTTGGGAGAGCCTTGGGAAGGAAGAAAGGATTGTGAGAAAATCCAGGCACCATGTATTGGTAATAAAAAGTCTTTTGGGGAGTAGGGTGAGAAAGTTGGTTGTGAGGAAGTAGTAAGATTTTTGCAAAGGACTTCCTACGAGCGGCTCACTCTATATGGTATGTGGCATAAAGGGATAGCAAGCAGATCCCGGAGGTGGGTTAGTGGGAAAAAGTCCAAGGCCGTAAGGTATTGAAGGTCTAGACGGTGAACAACCCGCTCAAAATCTCCTGCATGTCAATGAATTGTTTGTTTGTTTGTTTGTTTGTTAACCCCATTTTCTTGCCTAGGATATCTGTTCTGTTTCTCGTATTTTCATTTTCATATTGTGAGGTGGTAGAGTGTGGTAGAGAGAACGGATTTGCGATGAGTGAAAGGGCAAACTATGGGAGCAAGAGCTGTAGGTTTGTAGAAGCGGAGCGTGTGTGGAACTTGGGAGAATGGGACAAGAAGGCGGAGTATGCGAACTGCTATGGGTACGGTCCTCGCCTCTGATTGATGGGAGCCGAGTGAACTGGAATGGCCAGTGGGAGCAGGCGAGGTCGAAGACGGTGCAGTTGTGCATTTGTGGGTCTGTGGAGCATGGGAAGGTGGAGGTGTGCGTGGTGCGGGTGCCTCGCGCGCAGGAAAATGCAGAGCTGCCACAGCCCGAAGAGGGCGTGGTTGGAAGACTGGGGTTGGTGTTCGGTGAGCATCAGGAATGGGTGTATGGGGTCAGGAGCGGAGCCTCCACGCGTTGTGATGGAATCCACGAGCGATTTGTGGGTGAAGCTGAAGTACATGGGGCTGCTTAAGAAGAAGGAATTGAGCGTTGAGCGTTGAGCGTTGAGCGTTGAGCGTTGAGCGTTGAGCGGAATGAAGGGACTGGCAAAGGATCATTTGTAAATGGTGGGGTTGGATTGGAGCCTTGGAGCGGTTCACGGAGGATAGGATGGATGTGTTGGTGGAGGACGTGAGCGGATGATGAAGGGTTGGTCTGCGGCTTGGGCTTGGGGTGCGTGGCGGATGGGGCATTCCCCGCGGTTTTGTATGCGGTGTGTGTGGAATCAGGCGGAGGGCATTGAGTGGGACTGTGCGATGGCGATTACCGGATCCTTCCATGATCTCTGCACCGCCACGTGCGAGCTTCGCGCTCCCGCGACTTCCTCCTTCCTCCTTCCTCCTTCCGCCGAACCGTCTGGTTCCCCGCGGGACGCGATGTGTGGGACGTGTTGGAGGGTGGGATCCCCGCGACTTCCTACACGCTGGAGTGCGTCCCGAGCGAAGTGGGCAGTGCCGAGTGGATGGGCAGGCAATTCGGAGTGTCCACGATGGCCACGTCGGAATTCGTTGGGTGTTGGTGGTGGACGGCGAGCCAACCTCCTCGCTCACCGGTTCGCTCTGGGTGTGGGTGTGGGTGTGGGTGTGAGTGAGCAGGAATCTGGTGGGCGATGGGGTGGGGTCCGTGGCTCCCTACGAAGGTGTGCAGAGTCGACCGGGCTCTCTGGATCTCTTCCTGTCCAACTGGGCGCAGAACGCCACCGTGGTCTCCGTCACCCAGCCCCTCCGCCTCCGCCTCCGCCTCCGCCTCCGCTTCCTCTTCCTCCTCGCCTACGACGTGACCGGCGCGCTCATCCGCGCCCACCTCGTCGATCACGCCTGGTGCGCCGTGGGTCGCGATGTTTCCACGTTTCCACGATCCAGACCGATTTGACAGTTGCTGAGAGAAAGAGAGAGAGAAATGGTTGCGGTGTTTGGTTTGGAAGATGGATGGATGGATGGATGGATGGATGGAATTGTAGAGATGTGGAATGGTTGAAGCGTTGTAGGATTTGAATGAGAATCGAAAATGTGTTTAGGAAGGAAAGAAGGAAAATGTAGATTTAGAGTGTGTAGGGTGTTGAAATGATTTAGAAACATGAACAGAATAATCCAGAACGAGGAACCAAACGACTCTAGTTGATAATAATAATAATAGAGTGCTGTGAGTTGATAGTTGAAACAAAGAAAGATAGAAAGAAAGAAAGTGTATTTAGAGTTAGTTGGTTGGTTTAGGATAAGGAAATGATAGAAAATGGAGTGAATGGTTAACGATGTGCGAAGATAGGTTCTTTGTGTGAAAATCACTGGATCAAAACCAATTTCCATTCCATTTGATTTGATTCGATTTACTAGTTTTACTAGTTTGAATTGCTTTCAAACCCAACCATTCCCAAGTCAAAATGATTTGGCTAGAATCATGGATGGATAGATTGGATTATCGAAATAATAATGATGATAATATAGACTATTTAGACAAAGTGGAGTGAACAACCAAATCCTTGCTTCATAACACGATTTCACTATGATATCATAAATATACAACCTATACAGACATAGTAGACAACAAAATGGACTTTTCCATTCTGTGTGTTTCCAAACAATCCTGATATTATTATTATTAGAAATATCTATACCTCCGAACTATTTCAACCACAAAAATGTGAACAAAATGATGCGAAACACAAGTGAGTACTTCACTTGGAAATCTTGGATCCAATGTGTATATGGTAGCACTCTATCATAATTTTCAAATATGAAGAATACTTAGGTGTAAAGAAACAAACTGATCTTTCTGTTTTCTTCATAAATTCTTTATATTTGGCTACAAATTACGGGTTCAAAGAGTAGAGGCTAAGGATATGTGATTATAAATAGGTAGAATGGAAGAACTTAAGGGAAGCGAATTTCTCCTGGACGGTTACATAACGCGTGGTGAAGCAAAGGAAATCACTATTGGGGGCTGCAAGTATAGCCTCCAATGTTATCAAGGCGATCACGAGGATGAATACACGTTGACGAAAGCTGGGAAGGTTTGCCTATTCCAAAATGGCATACTGAAAATGTACTACGAGGTGGATGCGGACGAGAGCGAAATCGGTGACTTTACGCGATTTGAAAAAGGATGCGTCGCTTATGTGCAATCATTTGACGATATCTGGGACAGAAAGAATTTTCATCGTATAATAAACCATGTCCGAGGCGAGCGTATGGAAATCTATTCGCATGCGAGTGATCACCTGATTTATCACGGTGAATTCAATGAGAAGCGAGAGAGGGAAGGATGGGGCATCGTGTATGACGACAAAACGGGTGCCATGCTGCTCGAGGGGATGTGGAAGGAAAACAAGCTGGTGGAGATCATCCGCAAAATCGAAGGAACCATTATGATTGAGTTCAAGCGAAACGGTAACAACACCATCGCTTCAAATCGAATTCCTCTCTATGTGGGTGAATTCGTTTATGATGAATCGAAAGAATCGTTTCTTCGAAATAGTCGAGGATACTGGATCGATGAAGAAACTCGGATTGCTACTCGCGAAGTGGAATGGAAAGATGGAGTGGAAGTGAGTGGAAGAGATCTCTATGATGGATGGCATATTCATTCATTCATTCACTCAATATTACTTGTTTATTTAATACTATGCTATGTTAATCACATTACATTTCACATTGTTTTGTTGATCAAATAGAAAGCAAGGTTTTCATTCATAGGATTCATGGATTCCATCCATTATCATATTATTCAATCGATTGTTTTGTTTAATGATACTATGATTCCTATTCACCATTTCAATCTATGAACCACATTCCTTTCTCTGCAATATCATTCTTTGTACTCAATATGGATGATCATTGTGACAGAAGAGAATCGAAGTATCTACAGAGAATCAATACAATAATCCACTTGTCAAATAGAAATGATGGATTTTGCATTCTACATACTACTGTCATACTCTCTATTACGAATCTAACCATTCCAACAGTATTTACTATTGTGAGTTCGATTGTTGCAAAACAAGATCAACTACCACATAATTGATATATTTTGAAGAACATATATCCATTATAGACTTAATAGAACAGCCATTCTAACATGAGAGAGTAAAGGTGATCAAAATGCGTAATAATTTACAATCAAAGCTATAAGTATCAGTAGGAAAATGGCGCATAAAGCGCGAAAATTTTTTCGGCCTTTTTTCTGCCATTTTATTCCTGACCTCCTTTTTTCTACCTGGCCTCCTTTTTTCAACCTGGCAACCTTGATGGCCATGGCGCATAAAGCGCGAAAAATTTTTCGGCCTTTTTTCTGCCATTTTTATTCAAGGCCTCCTTTTTCAACCTGGCTGCCTATTTCTACCTGGTCTCCTTTTTTAGACCATTTTCTACCTGGCAACCTTGATGGCCATGGCGCATAAAGCGCGAATAATTTTTCGGCTATTGTCTGCCAATTTGGTTATTGTCTGCCCTTTATATTATGGTAAAGAGAGAAAGACCATGCACTACTCCATGCTTATTCAAGGCTCACCTAGTAACGGCTCATTCACATGGATCAACCCGTACAAGTACAAGAATCCCTATATCACTTCCATGACTGTCCTGTTTCATCCTAATGGTTCGATGTTTAATAACGTAGACACGACCAATGTGGTTACTAACAGCAATGACGAGACTGTGACGATCCCTGCTGGTTATTACACGCTCAGTGAGATCATTGCCTTGCTCAATACAATGTCTGACACGCTGTTCTCCATATCTACGAATGCCTCGTCATTCGGTTGTATTTGGATTCAGTCCCCACACACGATTGACTTCACAGATGCACCTGACATTCGTGAGATCCTCGGTTTGGAAGGACGAACGATCATTCTACCTGCTGCGTTCTACGGTTCGAACGTGATTGATATCACGCGAAATCGCCAAGTGATCCAGGTCTACTCGACGATCGTGCGATCATCGGACCTGAAGATTGCCAACCAGAACAACAACCTGCTCACCACGATGATCATTGACGATCCAAAGGTTGAGTACGTGCGTGAGCTGTGGAAGACGTGTGCATACCAATGATCACTCGGTTTGATCAATTGATGTTCGTGTTCCGCGATATGGATGGCAAGATGCTACGACTGAACGGCGAATTCGAACTCCAGTTGACGATTGAGGACGTGTACGAGCAAAGTGAAAATAGCGTCACTTCCGCTAATCAGTTCTCCATGATTGAAGTGTTCGGTAATACCACCAAGAAGGAAGTGAAGCTGGACAATCCTCTCTCGTTCGACCAGTGCTACATCTCGTCTGTGTCGTTGTATACGGACTTCGTGTTGCACAACGTGCCGACTGATCAAGTGGTGCTAATCAATGCTGGCAGTACGATTCAAGAGATCACGATACCACGCGGTGCATACGACATCGAAACGATCATTGCAAAGCTGAATGCAAGTGATGCCCTGTTCGAATTGGTGTATAGCGGTGAGAATGCGTTCCACATCACGGTAGATCACTTCTACATGATCGATTTCACGAATGCACCAGAGATCAGGTCGATCCTTGGTTTCGAATCGGACATCTTGGTGAAAGGAGTGGATAACCCGAAGCGCTACTACATGTCTTCCTCGTGTAATCACGTGGTTGTTACTGATGGCACTGTCTCGCACATGTTGACATTGCCTGTCGGTTACTACACGTTCAGCGAGTTCATCGAGGCTGTCGGTGCTGAAATGGTGAAAGTGCTTCCACTCACATCCATGACGATCGAGAATGATCATGTTCGCTTCAATGTCCAAGCAGACGGATGGTATTTCGATCGATCCAGTGTTGACACGACGATCGATGGTTTTGGTTGGACTCCATGGTTCAAGCTGTCTCCATCTGTGCAGAACCTGTGCATCGAACGACCAGTGGAAGCTTCGTTCAACCCTGAAAGCGATTCCCCACCTGATATGACGAATGATCAAGGTATTGGTGGTCATGCGTACATAGGATCAAACACCTTCATTGCGTATGACTGGAAAATGCGTACGAATGATAATCGGTTCCTGCTAAAGCCTCTCGCGACATACACGATGCGTTTAGCTGATGGTTCAGTACTCGATAGTGGTGAATTCTACATAACGGAAGATACGTCTACCCCGATCAAGATGAATACTCTTACAACCACATGTTTTAATGAACTCAATGCTCGATATGCGAGTGCTATGGAACTACCTCCATCTCACCAGAATGCGATTGCGTGGACGGTGAATGACAATAGAGAAAGCATGTCATGGACTGCGAAGGACTATGCACCAGAATTGGAATTGCATATCACATCGGAAAATACAGGTGACTTGGTGTCATCGAATGGTTCTTCGATCGGACCTTGGTATTCCAAGGATAGTATATATCACACGAAAGTGTTTATCGATACGACGAATTTTATACTTGGAATACGTGGATATGGCGAAAGACCTCTCACAATCCAACGAGGTCATTATAGCGCTATTGATATCGTGAATATGATCGCTAATGTGATCAATAAGATATATGTAGATGCATCTCTCGGAGGGTACTTGGTATATGTCATTGCAGATAATGGTGGTCGAGTACGAATGGGATGTCGAAATGGTACAGAACCACGATTCATATTGTTTTGTGATAATCCATGTTTCAAGATTATACCCGGACCATACGCTGAACCAGGTGGTGTGTATCTGTCTTGTTATTTCGAGTTTTATCGCAATTACTACATCAGGATGCCCGAGTTGACATCACCTTACGAGTTTGCGATGGCAAACATCGATGGTCTGAATGTGACGAATATGATCAAAGGTAGTACGTATTCCGATCGTGCTGTGTCGATCGAATTCATACAACCGACACGTGTTACGTATGTGAGGAATGATGAAGTTGTTGTTCCATCATTGGCTACCTTCGTTGACTGGGATCAATCTGAGTCGTACACGGCTAACACGACGATTCGCTTCCCGTACGGAATGATGACACTGGACGATAGTGCTGCTGAGACAGTCATTACGTACACGGATGACACGGTGAACCACAAGTGGACCATACCATCACGATTGACACAGGCTGACATGATATGGCACATGAACCAGTGTTTTGACTCGGCTGCACTGAACATACGATGGAAAGCTGAGACAGATGGGTACTACATTCACGCAGACTACGTGTTCTCGTTGAGTGGCAACCTGGGAACCATCGTTCCCGCTTCAGGATCGCAATCGCATACATGGCGTATCCCTTTCGACGATGGTGTGTACTATGCCAACTATGGTCCGATGGTTGCCGAGTATCCTGTCGATATCACGAATGGTCTATCGAACATACAGCTGTATTGCAACATCGTGAAAAGCAAGACGATACCTCTGCTTGCGAATGTCCCGATGGACAGCTTGTACAAGAATTACTTCTACAAGAATCGCATGTTGGTACCATGTTCTGAATTGCTTGATCGCATCGTGTACGAATTGAAGGACGAAAATGGTGACCCGCTATCGTTCATTGGGAACGTGTACCTGCTAATCGGATTCACCGTTTCAGGAGGAAATAATAAATGAATCTAGTGTTCAACATTGCTCGAACGTACGAATATGAATTCACAAGTAACAATCTCATCAAAAGCGACATGGTGATCGACAGAGTGACTATGAAGGGAGAATCGCCTGGCACCTGCCTTGTCCTTGATCGAGTGAACAACATGCAAGAACGACGACAGTCTCCGTTGGTTGTATTGAACCAACAGTACACGGAGAATGCACACATGAACGTCGTGGTACCCAAAAGTCGCAAATGGTCATTCTCATTGACCGATAAGACCGGTGCGACGATTGCCTTACCAATGCCGATTACAGTGTGCATTCACTTCCATGTTCTACACAATAAATGAGTCATAATCGTGCACTACCGGTGAGTGTGATTAACCACAATACAGTAATTCCGAAGAACAACGAACGATACCATGAAACGTTCAACACAGTGATCATGCCTTGTGACCTTGTGTACAAGATCACTTCGATTACATGCAAGATCGATACCACTTCTCTCTGGAACATTCGTGCAATAAATGTCGTGAAGGTTCAAATGTTGTCAGGGTTTGAAATGGTGTACAACGTCGGTCCTGGCTACTACTCGATTACCGAGTTGTGCCGTGCGATAGCCGATTCCATCCAGGTAGACGATGTTAACCGAGCATACTTGAACAGTGATGTGGCGACCGCTGTTGACCTTAGTGGCGCACCTGATTACACGAGTATCCTCAAGTTGGAAGGTGTCGTTGAGGCAGGAATGGTAGCGAGTGAACCCTACGACATCACGAATGGCATGAGTGTGATCCGAGTGTACAGTAGTATCAATGCTCAAACATTCGGTCTGAAGAGTCCGCTGATCGATAACCTGATTCATGTATCGATGGGACTGAACAACATGATCACCTGGGACAACCTATCGATCGATGTGATTGAACAATCGAACCTGGACTACATTGATTGGGTACTGACAGATGCGAATGACCGTCCGATCTCCTTGAACTCCAATGTGTATATCTCATTCACGATTTCGTGCTATTCGAAAAAGACAAAGTAAATGGATGAACCAAGTACACAAGAACTCGAGTGGCGTGAAGGTGATTATGTTCCTATAATTCCAATCATTCGAAGCAGAAGATACAAAGTGAAATCGAGAAGAATAATGGACAGGATGTTGAATCGATATTTCGATAAAGTCGTTGAAGATGAATATAATCAACAGCGAATGATGAGTGATCATTGGCTAGAAAAGCGAGCGATGTTTGATTCGTACATGAATCTCTCACCCGCTGATCGACGTCGTACTCCCATTTCAAACATGCGTGGTTATCAAATTCGACGAATTGATAAAGAGAACGTGCTGCTGTACTCATTCGAGGACAACGTGGTCTACAATGCCAAAATTGACAGACAATTCAACAAGATCGTTGTTCAATCTGTGAATCACAAGTTACTCAATATGGAGAAACGAGCTGTGTTTGATAATCCATTTGGATATGAACCTGTATCGCCCTATCGTATCATCTTCCCTACAGAGCATGCAGGCGAGATACAAATCATGAATTTACCTGGTGATTTTGGAGCTAGTATCGAAGAAATGAAGAATGCTGCGGACAACATATCGAATGCGGTTCAACGAATGGGAGAAAGCGTCAACACATTTGCTCAACAGAGTGTATCGTTTCATAATGATATTGATAGCCTGCGAAATGATCTGTCGGTAAATGTCGATCCAGAGGAAACACCTCTATTATGGAATGACGACAATAGTACGGTATATGTTCATGGTTTAACACATAAAGCAAAGCGAGGTAGTCCGGAATACAATAAATTGCTATCTGAAGGTCGTGTTGAACATGGCCAATGGATGATCAAACCCGAATCACGACATGTAGATCTAAGTAGTGAGGTGGTACAAGAGATGAATGCGCCGCCACCGGTCGTCAATTTGGATGTGGCACCCATTATCAACAAGTTGATGAAGTGATTAGAGTGATGAAGAGTTTCGATATCCAGACGAACCTTGGCAATATTTACAACGTAATCAACCAAGTAGCACAACGAATCAACTTCTTAGAAGATGCGCAGAAGGGTTATCCTAAGATGTTGAACTTGTTGAAGGATGTTAATACCAAACTGCAAAATACGAACCAAGGAATCAGGTTGTTAAGCAATCAATATGCTGAAGTGGCAAAAAGCATTGCGACAGGAGATGACAATTTGATCCAGAAAATTGGTGACTTGGTAAATCAACAGAAGTCTGTGATTCAGGAGAGTAATCGATATCTGCAAAGAATCGAAACTCGTCTCCAAGGAATTGAAAACAAACCCGATCCTCCTGCAATTGCTGATATCCAAGCATTGATTCCAAGACAAAGTGAAATGCGAATCGATGGATTGACAGAGTTCATGACGAATCAGTATAATGATTTCTTGAAACAGTGGCTTGAGCGAAATAGCTTCATTCAGCAATTTGTATCTGCTGAGTTGGCAAAAGCATATGATGAAATCAACAAACGGTTGGTTGAATCATTCAATACATTCACACCTTTGATTCAAAACGTGTCCAATGAATTGCAGACTACGAATCAGAATCTGATAGCTCTTGGCAATGCGGTTGCAGAAGAGGGAAAGGCAACTAGGAAACAACTATTGGATGGTACGAATGCTCTGGGTAACCAATATGAACAAGGACAAGCTCAAACAACCAAGTTAATCAAAGATTCTACGGGTGCAATTGTTAATCAACTTGCTGACAATCAGACTCAAACTGGTAACCTGTTGACAAATGGATTCAATTCCATGAGTAGCCAACTCACTGACAATCAGACTCAAACTAACAACCTGTTGACAAATGTTGGTAATGCAGTTGTTGATGGACATGCTCAAACTGGTCAGCTGCTTACTACAATGAGTAATCATTTTGCTGATACTCAGCTGTCCCGGGAACAATTATATCAGCAATTGTATCAGCAGAATATGAGAGGAATCCAGAACTTAATGGATGCCATTTGGCAATCATATGAATATTTCCGGAATCAGCCACAAATTCAACCTGTGATTGTACTGGACGGTCGTCAATCTGAAAGTGTAAATACCAGTTTCACACCTCAAGCAATCGATCAAGTGAATCGAGCTGCAGCCTTGATTGACGCGTATGAAAGTAAAGATTCTAATTCCACCAAGGAAGGTTGGGAAAGCGATGATACTCGCGAAGATTTCATTGCTTTCTCAAGTTTGCTTGCTCGCAATTTCAACAATCCTGTTTTCGCTCAATTTGCTAATGACCTTGGATTCTCATATCTCTTCAGGGCTTATCGTGATCGAAATGAAGACCCCGATCTGATGAGTTTCTTCATACGAGTAGCTAATAGTAAGGATCTAACTCCTGATTATTTGGACTACATGAAAAACAAGATCAAACGGTTTGCTGTCAATGTAGATCAACAATTCGAGCAATATCTGCAAAATACGTACAACACGATCAAGGATATGTTCATTACACAAGGTTTCAATGGCTAATGAATATATCTTTGATCTTCTTTTCACTTTGTACGAATGGGGAAGCGCTGCTTCCCCGGGGAGAATGAAATTCTCCCCATTCATAAATGGCAATTCCATTCACTGTTGATATATCTGCCTTCTATGGCGAACCCGATTTCCGAGAACAGGATAGTGGAACGATCGTGGACCGACGCAAGACATTGAATCTTCACAAGGAACTCGAAACACCAGTAAACAACACACCAAAGAGAGCCAAGAAACGAGGGGCGACGAAGCGAGCTCCAGCGAAAAGTGCTGGTGCCATTGGCTTCAAGGACACCGGTGGAGCCATTGGCTTCAATGAAGGTGGCGCATGTAAACCCGGAGGAGCACTAGCCTTCAATGAAGCACAATTGATGAACGAGCTAACCGGACTCAAGAAAGGCGGGGCACTTGGTACTCTTGCTGCCACGATCATCCCGGCACTCATTCAGATGGCTCCACAGATCATCTCGAGTCTCAAAGAGCTAGTGAAGGGTAAGGAGGGTGGCGCGCTGAAATTCGGCGGAGCTTCTGCTGTGTTCCTCAATGGAATCAACCCATCCGACTACGACGATGTGTTGAAGACCATGAAAGCCATCGAGCGACAAAGTAAAAACATCGAAGTCCGAGGTGGAGCAATGTACGCCGGTTCCAGTCGTGTTGGCACGTTCTTCAAGAATGCCTGGAACAAGATCAAAGGTTGGTACGACAACAATGCCGACAAGTTGAAACCCATCACCGATATCCTGGTAAATGCTGGCACGAATGCTGCGAATAACGCGATCAACAAGGGTGTGAACTATGTGAGCAACAAGACAGGATCGGACACCGTGAAGCAGCTCGCGAATGTGATAGGTGACATGGCGAAGGGTACGGTGGCGGAACTTCGTTCCGCCGGGACGACGAAGTCGTCCCATTCGGTTAGCGATGTGGCAAACCAGATTCAGGGCAAGGAAAGCAAAGCCGGCACTGGTTACGATATTTCTGACCTGGACAACGAGACACAAGCAATTGAAGTCCAGACGAAAAAAAAGAATCGCATCCTCACAGCCCTTCCACAGAACGAGAACAAGATAAAGAAGTCAGTGATTCGAAGGAGAGTCTATTGAGTCTCTACAAGCATGGATACATGAATGTGGATGCTGAACCAATGACTTTCGATGAAGTTCGAAATCTGGCCAAGCAACTCGAGATACCCGACTTCGATGTGATGGAATTGGACAAGTACAAGTCCTTGGCAAAGAAGTACAAAGAACCAGCGAATTGCATCATCTGGATACCATTCGAGGATAATAGTAAGCTCGGCCACTTCGTGTCTTGCTTCCGTGAACCCGATGGCACACTGAACTACCAGGACAGCTTTGGTGAGATGAATGACTTCCCGTTGACAGGTACGAACCGTGTGTTCCGTGTGAACAAAGTGAAATACCAGTCGATCTTTGCCAACAACTGTGGCTACCTGGCACTCCTTCACTTGTACACGCACGATGCTGTTGACCCGGCGATCCAGAGGGTGTAAGGGGAAGCGAAGCTTCCCCGGGGGCACGTAGTGTCCCCTACTGTAACTATTGTACTTAAAAGAGTTCAATACATAAATACAAATAGAAATGAAATTCGAAGAGATTGACTTCTACGACTACAAGATTCGTATGTGTCTTGATAATGGTATTCGCATGTACCTTGTCTCTGATCTGCTTCGGCAGTACAACGAGAAGCACGGAACGAACAAGCGATTCAAGAAATATCTTGAGAATAAGCAAACCCAAGAACTGATCGAACACATGGCAAAAACAGGTGGCTGGAATTCCAGCCACCTGTCAAACGAGGGTCAAGAGGGGCAATCTACGGTAGGCCCGAATTCGGGCCTACTGTCAAACGAGGGTCAAGAGGGGCAATCTACGGTAGGTCGGAATTCCGACCTACTGTCAAATGGCACCAAAAACGACAAGTTTGATATTTGCGACGTGATTCAGTATGTTACAACCCCTGAATTCAATGGTACAAACAAGGGTTACATCATTTGCGAGGAGCTGCTCCATGCTTGCCTTATGTGGGCAGATCCTGCATTTGCCTGCGATGTGTATAGATTCCTCACACGTCTTCGACAGGAGGACAATGACTACCTTCGAAAGGCAAACGAAGAGCTGACACATGCCAACCAAGAGCTGACCCATGAGAATGAAGAGCTGACCCATGAGAACAAGGAATTGAAGGATCGCCGTGTGCCAAATAAAGTAGGTCAACAATGGTACTTTTTCATAACGTACATTATCGTTGAAAATGATGATAATGTGCACATCTATTCACAACATGTTAAATCAGATAAATGGAAGAGTACATGTTCCAAAATGGATAGAGAGGGACGTGTATGTGTGTATAGAGTGAAAGACATACCAAATGGTTTCACGTTCAAAGACGAGATCGATAAAATCCTTTTAGACTTGTGTAAGAAGTATGGTGGGAAAAAGGTACGTAAGACTCATTATACGATTCCAATGGATGTATGGGAAAAAGAGAGATTTGACATTATTCCAGAAATAGAGAAAGAAGCAAAGCAGACTCGTGTTGGCCTTGGTTGGCGAAGTGACTTGGATGGTTAGCCCAAAGTAAACATGGTCGATCCTTTTTTACTTTGGGGAGACCATCGGTCTCCCGGGAGGAAGCGAAGCTTCCTCCCTCTTTGGCTATGCCAGTCCATACCTCGATCGTAGTCCTTTCTTTTTACTTTGTCGTACATTGCTATCTTTAGGTTGATCCACGTTTGCCATGTCTCGGGACGACTTCGTCGTCCCGGCGGGATAATATCCCGCCACGCCATCTCTCGGTTTCTGTACGAACTGGAATTCCTTGGTGTTGATGGCTTTGCTGTAGTCCTGTGGTTTGATTTCAACGGCTTCTTTGATGTCCAAGAGATTGTACGTGCGACTCTTGTCTCTCTTGTTTCTCTTGTCCTCACTTCTCGCTATACCCTTGCCTAGTTCCTCTTCGAGTTGCTGCACTTGTCGTTGCTTCTCTTCCACTTCTTTGCGTTTTCGTTCATCACTCAATGCCTTCGGTAACTTCGATCGCATCTTGTTGATTGCTTGTTGTTTGCTATTCAGTTCGTATGGGACGTACTCGACCAACGAATCGTCATCCAGGTAGTACCATCGTGTGTGCATGCCCATCTGGATATCACGAAGTACCTCGCTCAAATTGGACGGTGGTGGTATCTTCATTTTGCGCCATAGATCCTCGCGTCCAAGGATGTCGTAGTACAAGAAGATTCGAGTGGCGTTATCCAGAATCTTGTTGCTCAATCGAGAGAATCCTTGGAATGCAATGAAACAACTGGTCTTTCGATGTCGACTCATGCAAGCCATGGTGTCCATGAAGTTCACCACCCAGTGATCGTTCGGCTTCGTATATAAATCGTCGAAGATGTAGATCGAGGGGTATGTGGTGTCATTGTAGATCGCCACACTTGATCCATCGTCATTCAATTGTTTGTACGCGACGTCCTCGCTATCCGTAAAGTCAGGACGCACTTCGCTATCGGTGTTGATCCATTGCGTCTTGATGCCTGCTTTGTTGGCGACATGTTTGAGCACTTGTGGACACTTGTTTTCATAGCTGACCTTTCCCATGAAGAAGCAGATCTTGTCGAATGAGTGAGGTATCTCGTAGCACAACTGGTTGATGAGGAACGACTTACCCGACTTGGAAGGAGCAATGATGAGTGTGAATTGATTGAGGAATGTGTCCTGACAATCGAGTTCCCAATCGAACTTCATAATGCCCATGCTCTCCTTGTTTTGTCGAAGGTCTTGCAACTGCTCGTCAATGGTTTGCTCTGGCTGGATATAGTCGGCTAATTCTTTCAGTATTTTGGCATATTGCTTGCTCTTCTCCTCATCGGTTTCATTCTCCATCCGTTGTTTGATGGTATCCTGCATTACTTCGGCTTGATTGAGCGTATTTTCTGTTCTTCTCGTCAATCGTTTGTTGTTGTACGGACATCGATGGTTAAATCGTCTTATTCGGTTCTTGATCGAGAGTAGTGTAGTGTCTATGTTGGGGATGTAGGGGTTGTCTTCGACAACCCCGGGGCGACTTTGTCGCCCCCGAATGTATGGGGATTCTTCCATTTATTCATGGAGGCAACCACGGCAATCACGACAACCACAGTAGCCACGATAGCCAAAGTGAAAAAGGTAGTCACAGCAACCACGGTAGCCATTTACAGGAAATCGCAATCGAAGACACTATTCTTATCCTTGATCTTGATTTGCGTTGCTGTGAGAGTTGTGTACGAGAACTCGGTGTTTTTGCCGTCCTTATCTTCCTTCATGAACTCCTTGCTCTCCCCGGTCACCACAAGATCGATCGTTGCGTCCTTGTATTCACGAAGATCAGTACAGGGTACATTTCGTAGATCGATCTTGATCGGTTTCTTGTCGTTATTCACGATCTTCGTGTTCGGACTCAATTTCACTTTGAACTGGATCTCGCCTTCGTATTCACTGTACGGCTGATTCTCTCTCTTCGTCTTATCGAGGATTCTTTTGAACTCTTCCGATTGCTCCTTGGACAGTGTGATGGAGAAAGTGTTGAACAGTTTCTTCTTGTCTGTTTCGAACTTTGAGTTGTCACCCACGAAAACAATGGTAGCATCGGTGATCTTGCAAACATACTTAGCCGATTCGCCTTCTTTCTTGAATCCATTCGAAGTGAGAGAAATGTTAGAAGCATTGGAAAGATCGAAAACCTGAATCTTGTTGCTCATATCTATTTATATTTATTTATTGAAGTCTTTAAGTGATATTAGTTATGGAGGCATCGCAGATGCCTCCCGAGGCGACTTCGTCGCCTCAAAGTTACCATACAAACCTGCGGCTCCCCTACGCTCCCACCGTGTTGGCACGGATCATGATGAGGTGCATCTGGATCGTCGCTCCAACATCCTCTTCCAACTCGATTTCGAACTGGATCTGATTCGATGCTCGCATCGGGAACCACTCGGCCAACGGGAAGGCGAAGATGCGGAACTGATTCAACCAGGTCTTGTACGTCAACAGCGTGTCGTACTCGTCGGAACGACTATTGCAAAGATAGTCCATCCATTCGAAGAAAGTGTGATCAATGCCGTCGGGTGTGTTCGTGTTGTCCACATTGATGATACGCTTCTGTTCACCAGCGATGTTCAAGGAGATACGTTTGAATCGCACATCAAGGAGTTCCGAGAAATCGCCATTGTCGTCCGTGAACATCATGAACATCATCTTGACGGGGAAGTTGACCAACACACGATCATCGATGAAGTTCTGGCCAGAAGGAATACGGAACGTCTTGGTCATGATCTGGTTCTTCACCAACTGAGTGTCCTCAGGATCGAAGGTCGAATCATCACTCGTCTTGTAACTATGATACCAAAGCGTGCATGTATCGAAGTACACACCGGTGAAAGCCGTGGCTGATGGAACAGCGTCCGGACTTGTAGCGGTATTGATTTTGCCAGCATCGATGTAGAAGTATGCATCATCGTTCGTGGGATAGATCTGAGCATCCATCTGCGTGAGATTGATGAATCGTTCCTGAGAACAACCTTCGAAGATGTCTGCAAAGTTCACATTGATCGTCGTGTACGCCGTGGTCGAATTGTTGGGCTGTACGAACTTGAGCATGTTGTAGAACAACTTCCCACCATAAGGTCGACCCAGGATGGCCGCAGCTCTCTCGGTTTCATCGTCAGTATCGTAGTCCAATGCATCGTAGTAGATGTAGGACAGTTCCTTCAATCCTTCATTCACCACATTGTTGTGCTTGTTGTCCGTGAGCGCATTCAAGAGTGACCGGATCTGGCCGATGTTTTCATTGTCAGCACTCAGAGGCAAGGACGCCAAGTTCTCACCATTCCAATAGGTGTACGTGACCTTCGTGTTGTTCACAATGCCCGACATGTTCTTCTTCACCGGAACATAGAATACCTTGGGTGAACCTGTTGCGTTATTTGCCAATCCGGTGATCTTGAGCTTGAACGTCATTCGAGACTTGTACAGATTGAAGTACACGTCATCACCGGATGGAGCGATCGTCCAATTGATCACATCGGTCGACTTGATGTTATTGGACTGATTGCTGAACACAATCTGCGATTCGTAGTTATGCACAGGAGGAATTGTAGTAGCCATTTATTATAGGGCGAGAATTAAAATTCTCGCCCGGGGAATCGTAGATTCCCCAATTACTACGAGGAAAAAACTGTTTTCTCTCCTCCATAGCAAGGGACAGCGAAGGGGGCGATGTACATCGCCCCGGGAAGCCTTCGGCTTCCCACGAAGCTGTCCCGGGGAAAAACAAAGTATTTCCCCAGTAGTAAATGGCAACACCAACACAACCTGAGAAACTTGTATATCTCCAGAACGGAGTATTCAAGCGCAAGGAGATGACCGAGGGTATCCAGTACTACTCGGACAACTCTTTCGACACGTTCGCATTTCCGTCGACCAATGGCAACTACGTACTTACCAAGACTGGCGATGTGTACACATGGTCCGTCGCAGGTGAAGATTTCACTTCCTTGGATAACTCGTATTTCAAGGGTAGCGATGGACAATCGATTACCATTCCAGCCAATGGAGCTATTCCCTTCTTCAAGAATAACTCGGCGTTCGGAGCGATCAATCTGCCAGAAAGTGGTTCTTTCATTCTCACGACTGACCCGGATAGTGGACCTTCATTGGAAGCATTGACGAAGCCCGTGATTTTCGAGGCACTCGAACTTACGAGCACGTCGGACTGGTATGCGGTACCGAACTGGAATTCGGACAAGAGTGATTCGAAGGATCTATTTTTACCAAGTAAGTCGGGAACGTTCTTCCTTTCAGCCGATTCGAGCAATAACTACCAGTTCAACAAGGTCACACCAAGAAGTCTTTTCCATGAATCTCTAGGAATCGGATCTGATGGACAGAGAATCGTCACCTACTGGAACGATGCTGCCTATGGTCTATCATTGCCAACCACGGCAGGCTATGCGACATTCAAGGTCGAGAGTAGCAATGAGAGTCCTGTTCTTGCCAATCTCACGCCTGAGATCGTCTACAAAGACATCCTCGGGTGTACTAGCAATGAAAAGTGTCTCGTGTACAACAATGGGACCAACGTGTCCAAGCTAACAATCCCATCCACTGCTGGCAAGTACGTCATGGAAGTCAAAGAAAACGGCACAGTCTCGTTATCACCCACATCGGCTAAGTTGAGTAAGACATTCGAGTACACCTCCTGGACAAGTGGACACCAGGTTGTTAGCGAGGCACTCACGTCGGAAGGTTCAGACCTTTCTGCACCGATCAAATTGGAACCCAATAAGACGTACATGATCACCATCGATGCCGTACTTCATTGTGACAACTATGAACAGGCACTTGTAGGATTCACGAGCGTGCCAACTCTCGTAATGGGTGTCGAGACAGCTACAATCATTAAAGCAAGCTTGAATAATCCAGTGCCAACAACGACATTGAGTGGCACGAACATATTCACATCAGTACGTCCTATAGATATGAAAATTCACGTCATACGTTCTGGAGACACCACGATCGAACATTACTTCACTCGTCTGAAGGTAAGCATCATGGAACTCTAAAGTCAAAGTGAAAAAGGAAGCCGTGGCTTCCAGTCTTTTACTTTGGCGGTAATCGTTTACCCGATACACATTCGAGTTGATCAAATGCAACACCATCGATATCAATGAGAATTATATCACCACCTAATGTCATCACACGATGACCTTCGATATCATAGATATTCTCATTGAAAGCACGGAGTTCAGCAAGTCCTCCTACTTCACCCCACTTCACTATGTATTTATCATCATTACATGATTTCACAAGAAGATGTTGAAGATCGGGTGAATTTATCATCATATAAGGAGGATTATACTCATTATGATAATTTGTACCTTTAGGGTCCTCAACAAATGAATTAATCATATCATGCACGTATTTACGTGTGATATCAAGACGTTCATCATTCATCCAACAGTTCATTTGTATTTCTATTTATGTTTACATTATTTAAATGTTTTACCTCATGGGGAGGCTATGCCTCGCCCCGGGAAGTCTTGGGAGGCAAAGCCTCCCGGCGGAACTTCGTTCCGCCAATCTTCGGCTTCCCCCTACCTTACCTTGATATCCGTCTCACCCAATGTAGGCGAGTGTACAGATATATCACTTCCACTGTCGTCACTGGATTCATTCTTCTCGTTGTACACGCATAGGCAGTGACATCTGTCCTTGCATTTCGAGTCAACCACTAGCTTGTGGTTCTTTCTTCCACTCATCCATTTCCATGCACTTTTCAGCCATTGAATAAAGCGGTTCATTTATGAATGAAATCAAGGAACTAAGGAAACCAGCCAAGCGAAAAGGTGCAACTCGAGTGATCATCAGTGGCTTCAAGAGAAACATATACTTCATCGATCTCATCGATTTCTCTTCCAAACAAGACAAATGGATTCAGGAAGTGTTGGGCAGACAGAAGAGTACAGGATTCCACAAGAATCGTGGATACAAGTATGTCCTTGTGTGCATTGATGGATATTCGAAATACCTGATGGCTCGGCGACTGAAAAGCAAGAGTGCCACAGAAGTCACGCATGCGATGAAGGACATCATTCAGACATACGGACCACCAAAGCATATTTGCTCGGATCGAGGCACCGAGTTCACCAATGCCATCTTTCGTACCAACATCTTGGACAAGTATGACATCACCATGTATCACATGGATTCAGCGAATAAGGCTAGTACTAGCCGAACGAGCAATTCGAGATATCAAGGAAGACATCATGGTTCCATTCAATCAATCGAAAGGTGTATGGTTCGACTTGATCGATGGTGCCGTTCGTAGACACAATGGAAGGAAGAACAGAGACACCGGATATACACCCAATGACATTTGGAACAACGATATCTTGTACACGGAGAAGACAGAACCATCCAACATGACAGCGAAGGACACGACGCCTCAATTCGATGTGGGTGATTATGTTCGAGTGACACGAAGACCTCGTGTTCTGGAAAAGCGATCATTGACGAGCAAATGGTCTCAGGACTTGTATCAAGTTGTTGACATTGACGATCGATTCATGCCATTGATGTACGAAGTGAAGAATATGGAAAGCGGTAGCAAGCAGAAGTGCTATCATTGGGAACTCCTGGCAAGCAAATGCAAACCACAGCCAGCACCACCAGTCACGCGATCCAAGAGTCGAAAGGAACCCAATGCATTGAGAGAGGTAGCAAGGTCACATCGACCCATTACGAGGAGTCAGAAGAAGCAGAAGAAGCGTCCCCAAGATGTTCGAAAACGATCGTGATGCTCTTCACACCACCTAGAAGCATGAGAGGAAGATTCGAATACGTACGAAGGACAGGAGAGTTGCCCCCAATATTCACAACAGCATAACCAGTATGAGACACAAGACTATTCAATGTATCGATGTACGGTCTGTCTAGGATAGGCGTATTGTCAAACGTGACTAGCACTCGATAACCCTTTTCAACCACGGATTCGATTGACGTGCAATCGTTGAACATGTCGTCAGGAAGGTACGTTATGACAGTCGTGGTTATCAGGTACGATCCGGACGGCATAGGCGGCATACCATCACCACCCCATTCGCTATTGAATGATTCGGTAGTTTCTGGTGTGTACTCGAAGACAAATGCTTCATTCGCTTTCACGAAACAAGCCGCACTCCCCCCACGAGTATTGAGGAACACCATCCACTGTCTCTCGAATTAGCACATGATGACCGTCCTTCTCTGGCATGTTGATGAGCATGTTGTCGAGCTTCTTGAACGTGTAGTTGTTTCCATTGCTACTGAAAATGTACGACATTTACTTTTTACTTTGGATGATTTCGTTGATATGCACGAACGTACACACCCTTCAGACACGCACCATCATCGATGAACAGATCGGACAACTCGGGAGGCACTTTATCATCCACCACTTTGAAGACCACGCGAACATAGTAGTTGGAGAAGAAGTAAACAGCACGATTCTCAGTCATTACACCGATGATGTGAGTGGGTAGTGAATTGGGGGCACTACGTGCCCCGGGAGCAACTTCGTTGCTCCCTACATCGCCTCTCCAAAACACGTTCAGAGGCACACCGAGCAGACCATTGGATTTCAATTGAGGCAATAGATACTCCCATTCATCCTCGGTAAACAAAGGTGGGCGAGTTTCATCCAATGTCATCTCGATGCAATCATAGTCGTGCAAGATCAAACCACAGTTCACATTTGCTTGCGGAGTGCAAACACTGAAGCCGAATAGACGCTCGGAATTGATCGGATACTTGGTGTGAATGATGATGTCGGCGAGTTCGATATTCTCGTCCTCACAAGTGCGTACCAGGGAAGACCATGTGTTGTTTTCTGTTTTCTTGTACTTCATTTAGGGAAGCATCTAGGGTTAAAAGAGAAAATATAAATATATAAATATATAAATGAATAGACCTACTCACACTTTGAATCCCAATACTGGCCGAGAAATCCAAATCAACGGAGTTCGCTTCTGGAACCTTCTCAAGCGTGGATACAAGTACGACGAGAAATTGAATCGCTTGTACGATACAACATTGCCTGAAGGTACGACGAAGTACGTTCCCAAGTCGAGAATGCTTTCTCCCAGCAATCGCTCCATGATTATTGGTGGCACAGCATACTACGAGTTACTCCATGACAACTATAGACCACGAGGTGGCAAATGGGTGAAGATGACGAAAGAAGAAGCCAAAGCATACGATAATGATCCGGACATCAACAAGATATTCGCAAACGACGATTCAGACGATTCGTCGTCCGAGTCTGAGTATGTCGACATCGATGAATTCGAATATGACGAAGATGGCCATGCGATTTTCCCATTCTAGGGATGCCTTCGGCATCCCGGGGCAACGAGGGACGACTTCGTCGTCCCGGGGGAGCTATGCTCCCCCACGTACGTTGCCCCTCTTCTAGGCTGGAAATTCCATAACTATTTTCCAAGTCACGCCATTTTCACTTTGGTCACTTAAAGAATTTGTCGCCTATATATAAATGGATTCTTTTCGCGACGAATATACTATTAACCCTGAGACTGGACGAAAGATTAAGGTTGGGAGACAAATCTGGAAACGATTAGCAGCCAAGTACTATATGATCGATGGGAAGTTCACCGATCAGACCATTCCTGATTCACGAGCGTATCTGTCGAACAAGGTATTCGGGCTGAAACAAGTAACACCTAACAGACGAGTGACACATAGGCGCGTCAGTGATCCCAAAGGAGAGCATAAGTATCTGATTGTTGGAAGCAAGACATGGAACGAGCGATTTCTTGAGTATGAATGGAATGGACATGAATTCGGTGACAAGCGAGGTCGTCCGTTGCCTGAGTTCATGAACACGGTGGAGAAGAGACGTGAAGCACGTCGCAATAAGGCATTCGCTCGGTTCGATCGCAAAGTGGCCGAAGGGCGCTTGTCGGACGTGATCAACTCGTCACTCGGGTATGCACTCACGTACTATCACACTGTGGAAGGAGATATGTACAAGGAATGGATGAATGAGAAGCGCACCAAGAAGGACTTCCGGCTCAATAACGATGATGACAAGAGACTGTGGGTTCGACTACCGGGTGAAAAGGGCGAAGAGGAAGTGGAACCGATCAACCTCGTAATCGATGAAAGCGAGGAGTTCAATGAGATCGTGAAGAAGTTTATCATGACTGGTATGCGCGAGTACAACCAGTGTTTCGTCACCATCATGGCATACAACCTCATGTTGACACATGACGGAGATCCCAAGATTCTCAACCTCACCGATGATCGATTGGGACACCTCCGCATCGTTCGCCGAGATCGTATCGATGAGTGGATCAAGGACTACCTGAAGTGGTACCGAAATGGTGTAGAGGAACAGGAGACAGAGGGAAGTGGGTTCGCGTACCATGGGTGGATCGGCTTCCATGTCGAGATGTTCCCACTACGGACATTCGTGGGCTACAAGCACCACACACCTTTTATCATTGGACAGACGGCGGTCAACCCGAATATCAATGACAACCGATGTCTGCAACGGTGTCTCATCCTGGCAAGTGAAGGCGGGCACAAGATTATTGCAAATCGCAAGATGGGCGATGCGAGTGTGTACAACAAGTGGTGGAAGCAACCCGACAAGAACAAGGTGTTCGGAGTGACCATTCACGAGGTGGAGGAGGCGATGAACATTCGCGACAATGCACCCTTCAACGCGAGTGAAGAGAATTTTGCGAGATTGGAAGAACTGTTGAAAGTCTCTCTCAATGTATTCGAGGTCACACTCTTGCCTGGATACGATGACAACTCCGAGGATAAATACGATCTATTCACGTGTTATCAAGTGTACAAGCCGAAAAGGAAGGGTGGATGTGGAGAGCAAAGAAGTGGGGGAGCTACGCTCCCCCGGCGGAACGAAGTTCCGCCACGAAGTTGCTCCCGGGGCAACGAAGTTGCCCCATGTGTGTCACTTTGCATCGTGAATGATACACGGGAGGGGGAAGAAATTCCCAAGCATTTCTTGTACATCAAGGACTTGAGCGATTTCAAACATCGTATCTTTCGTCAGAGTGATGTGAAGAATAGACATACAGCAAGAAACGTGAAGTGCAGGTTCTGTGACGACTTCTTCGGATCTCGCAAAGCCGTTCATGCTCACGAAGTACAAGTACATCGTGAACTCGTCAATGAAAGCGAAGAGTACGAGTTGGCGAACGAGGAGACTCGGTTGCGATTCACCAACCAGCGATACGAAATGCCAGCACCGGTCGTCGTGTACGCTGACTTCGAGTCAGCCATTGATGACAAGAACAGACACAAGCCCATCATGTTGTCCTGTTTGGCCGTGTCACGCATTCCAGCCATTGATACGCAGCTACGAGTCTTCCATGCACCACACGAAAGCGAAGTAGACCTTCGTCCTTTCATGGACTATCTCGTGCAATTGCACGAGAGAGTGAAAGAATACCTCTTCGATGAATTGCCCCTCGAGAACTCTCCGAGCATCGAGAAGGACTTTCGTTCAGCAACCGTGTGTCCCTTCTGTCGCAAGAAACTGGAGGACGACAAGGTACGTCATCATGCACATGTGGCAGGTGAATACACCACAGGAAAGGGAGAAGTACGCCACTTCGAAGCCGGACAGTACATCTGCACCTGTTGTACCAAGTGTAACCTACAACTCTCATTCAACAAGAAGAACTATCGTCTGCCAGTTTACTTTCACAATGGATCGCACTATGATTTCACATTCATCATGAAGCTCATCGCGACGATGCCTGGCGGGAATCTCGAAGTCATTCCAACCACCGAGGACAAGGAAATGCAGATCGAGTACAATGGCATTCAATTCAAGGACTCGTTGAAACTCATCAGCAGTCCACTGCGTTCCATTGTGGCACAGACACTTGGAGGCAACTTGGACCTCTATGTGCACACCAAACAACAACTACGCAAGTACTGCGAGTCTCGAGGCAAGCAATGGGATGATGAATACATCGATCTGTTGACACGGAAAGAACCCATGTTCTACAGTCTCATCAAGTCGTACGAGTCATTGAACAATACCGTCATTCCTTCTCGCGAGCAATGCATTGATGATATGAAGGGAGAGATGATGCCACAAGACGAGTATGATCACATGGTGAAGCTGTGGAAGACCTTCGATATCAAGACATGGGGTGAATACTACGAATTGTACAATGTACTCGATGTGACTCTCATGGCTGATGCATTCGAGCATTTTCGCGTTACCACACTGAATGCATTCGGTGTTGATCCCATGCATTACATCACAGCACCACAAATGGCATATTCGCTCTTCTTGAAGGTTACAATGGAGGGCGATCATAGTGAGAGTAACCTCATGACCCTCGCAAGGAAATGGGCTCAGTACATCATGCGCATCAACGCCAACGAGGGACTCGCCGAGAAACAACTGGTGAAAGTGTTCTTGAATCGCATGGGTGAGTTCTATGAGAGCAAGGGCATTCGATTGATGGAAACAAATGATATCGATGACTTCATGCGATTGTTGAAGAACCTGCGAGGAGGTATCACACAGATTGTGAAACGACATGCCAAGGTTGATATTGCCAACAAGGAGCAAGCAACGTCGTCCCAAGGCATCTACTACCTGGACGCCAACAACCTGTACGGTGGAGCCATGCATCGAATGATGCCTTACGAGTTGGTGGGTGTACCTGAGCGACGAGAAGTGATGGAGAGGATCAATCGTGACCCGAATGGGTGGGTGCAATCACTCAAGACGTTCGGCAAGTATGGATTCTTCATCGAGTGCGATATCGAGGCACCAGTGGAGTTACACGACAAGTTCAATGACTTACCATTCTTCCCCGTACAGAAGGCAGGTATGTACTCCGATGGAATCAAGAAGTACGCTGAGAAGAACGACATTGTGGACAAAGTGAAAGAGGTGAATACACCGAAGCTCATCTGCGATCTTGTACCTCGTCGCAAGTATCTCGTGCATTACTCACTGTTGCAACTGGGCATTCAACAGGGTTATCGTGTCACGCACATTCACCATATCATTCGATTCAAGCAGGCACCATTTATCTTCGAGTACGTGAACATGCTGAGTGAGAAACGAGCCAAGTCCAAGACCACTGTGGAGAAGAACCTGTATAAGCTGTTAGCAAACTCAACCTATGGCAAATTCGTTGAGACTGGACTGAAGCGAATGAAGGTGAAGTTCGCCAACACGTGGAATGAACGCGAGGCTATCATCCAGAAGCATGGATACGACATGATTGCTGGAACAACCATGTATTCCGAGAATCTGATCGGCATCAAGCTGAACACACCGGTGCGCAAGGTAGAGAAGCCATTCTTCATCGGGTTCGCCATTCTCGACATGTCCAAACACATCATCTACGATTTCTACTACAACGTGCTCAAGACGACATTCGACACCGTGGAGCTGTTGGGACAGGACACGGATTCACTCATCGTGCAACTGCACGATCGCGCTAACATCGTTCACAAGATGTGTGACATGTACAAATCATTCGACTTCTCGGAATTGGATAACACTAGCTACTTCTATGGAGAACTCGTGAAGTATTACGATCACGAAGTGGACAAGAGCAAGTTCCCTTCATTGGACTCGTTCCTCAATTTCAACAAGAAGTTGCCTGGTCCTATCTTCAAGGACGAGCACAACGGACATCGCATCACGGAGTTCGTGGGACTGAGACCGAAGATGTACTGCTTGGTTGATGAGAAGCATGTGATACACAATGCAGCGAAGGGAGTACCTCGCAACGTCGTGATTGACGGTGAGAGGATGAGCGTGAAGAACATCGAACTATACAAGCGCGTCCTCGAGGCAGAGAAGAAGGAAGATGCAGTGATCGAAGGCAGCTTCAAGCGTATCAACAATCAAGCATTCAACATCAGCACGAAAGAACAAACCAAGACACTCATGACTTGCACAGATAACAAACGTTGGATCTTGGACGACAACGTGCACACACTGGCGTTTGGACATTACCGATTGAAGGACATGTAAAGGAAATGTTGTTTTTACTTTGTTTTCTTAGTCAAACAGTGTATAAAGGGCAGACAATAACCAAATTGGCAGACAATAGCCGAAAAGGTTTTCGCGCTTTATGCGCCATGGTACTCGAGGTGACCAGGTAGGAAATGGTCGAAAAAGGAGGCCAGGAATAAAAATGGCAGAAAAAGGTCCGAAAAAATTTTCGCGCTTTATGCGCCATGGCCATCAAGGTTGCCAGGTTGAAAAAAGGAGGCCAGGTAGAAAAAAGGAGGTCAGGAAAAAAATGGCAGAAAAAAGGCCGAAAAAATTTTCGCGCTTTATGCGCCATTTTCCTACTACTTTCAGTACAATTATTTAAGGACAAAATAACAGTGTTCATATTTGTCTCACCACGGATACTGGTACTGTTGTATATATAAATGGAAAAGAGCTGATTCGTTAGATCATGCCTTTAGGTGACATTACCCCTACTACACAGGGCACTTCTTCTGATGTTGTGACTCATCAATATGTTCAGCTATTAGCGACTTTACCTGTTCCAAAAGATGATACTTATGTAAATGCTGTAAAGATACATGCAAGTTAATCAATTCCTATGATTGAGTATTTTAATTGTTCAGTGATGTATCTGTATGATGACTCTTTCCTTGTCGATTCGAATGGATTGAATGAATGCACTGATGGCTATTGGGAAGATCCGAGTTTGAAATACTCAAACATATTTGATGACATTTTTAAACAGAATGGTCCGTATTATATAATGATTACACATTATCCATTTTTCACATCTGGAGATTTAGTGATAATGATCAGATGATCGCTAACAAGTATAATGTAAGTTCTACGAGCTACAGAAAATTAGATTCCTGTTATTTTTGGACGATATCTGCTTCCAACGATGGAGTTGCTTGGGAAGTTCTGGATTAACAACAATGGCATCATTGGAGTTCAGAACAATATGATAATTTGAGTATTTCAATCAAGTAGCGTATAACCAATACAAGCTCACTTACCATGCTTCAAATAACCAGATAATGATGTAAAATACAACCCTTATATAGCTGATTGGGACTTGATGATCACTGAAATGCCTTTCATACCCACAAACTATTCGTATCCACAAAGTATCCACAATTGTCCAGTTGGTAAAGATCATGTAGATATTTTTTGTAGCAAAAATAGTTTCACAGAATGGGAGATTGAAGAAGCCAATGGTTCTTCACTTCCTCCTGGAATGACTTCAATTATTATAATGGATCGATTCATGGTATTCGATTATCAAGTATGAAAGAAACAATGCTCACTATTTCTGCTATTTATTCGATAGATAATCAGATTTACTTGTGTACGATCAATATCACTGTTTTCGGTTGTGATTTCCCTTCCCAAATTGCGATCTTAAAAGAATAAATGAATTATGAGAGCAATTGTGAGAAATGTGAAAATAGTAACAATGAAGGTGAAGCCGTTTTTGCATATATTACAGGCGAGAAAACTATATCATACACCCCTTGTTTTTCTATTCCTATTTTTCTCTCAGAAATCAAGGATTTGCAGTGTGCTCTTTTTCGCAAAAACTATGTGTTTTGGTATAAAATCAATTCCATATATTTTGAGAGTCATTGAACAATTTTAATGATTGCTAGTCGACATAAACTACACCACAGAATTGATGAATAACAGATTGTTTCTTCAAAGTATAAATCAAAGAACTTAATGTGATATAGAAATACATAAAGTAATTCCAGCAACTGCATGCTTTAATAATAATACATTATACATCAGACACAATGTGCGCAACACAACCAGACAAAGCATTCGATACTCCTAATACTTATCACAAAGAGATATCATTACTGAAAAACGATTTGTTTCTTACTTGTTCAAACGAAAAAGGTAAATCCACATATTCAAGATTTGGAATATCTAAACCATGTCATGACAAGATTCATAGAAACATACCACTGAAGGTCAGGGCGTAAAAATAGGCGAAACTCCATCCATTTGATTTAATACTGTGTAAAGAAGGTAGATCTATTTTGAGATTACTCTCTATTCCATTTCTACTTCTCATTACTAGTGATAACGAAGAGTCATTTCTGTTTCCCTGTAGTGCATATTCACCTAGTTGTATCGATTGTAATCTAACTAAGTCTATACATACATTATTAATTCACTCTACTACTTTCTATGACGATTGAACTACAAAGAGCGAATGCACCAAATCCAAAATGAATCGTATTGAGACAAGGAAGATCTATTAATTCAATTTCATTTGCATTTGTGGTACTCTTAATCTCGCAAGAACTTGAGTAGAAATTGAACGAATCCTGATTTAGAGGACCAATTTGAATGGCTTGTAATTGTGGTAGATTCCTCAATTCAAAGTCTCCTCCAAAATCACTGAAACTATATCGACCAATTTCAATCGATTCCAATGATTCACAATTCAATACGTGGAATGATTTCGATCGATTCTTACCAAAGAAATCCCTCTTTTGAGTAAAAGAATTGTTTCCGATTTTGATAGTTTTCAATCGATTCAATCCATCAATTTTGAATGTTTTCACTGATTCAAAACATTCATTGCCTATTTCGATTGATTCCAAATTGTACAACAATGAAACATCCCAATCTGCCAATACACAATTGTCAGTCAGTTTCAAATGTTTCATTCCAATATTCAGTGGTTTTCTTCCATCTCCTTCATACTTATCTATATCAAATTCAATTCCATTATACCATTCACATTCTTTCACTAATTTACCTGATCGATCATACACTTTTCCAATTCCAAATCGCTTATCATCACACCAATATCCTTCATATTCAATCGCTCCATTATTATGATAGCTCGTTCCATATCCAAATCGTTTCCAATTGATCATTATGCCCTTGTACACCAATATTCCATCATCATCATACATTTTACCATATCCAAATGGAATTCCATACAAAACTTTTCCTTCAAATCTTGTGCCGTGATCTAAGTCTATAATACCGTCTTCTAAACGCTTTACACAGCAATAACTATCACTGAAACTGTCGTTACAAAACGCTTTCAAGACTTTATCATCATTTAGCATATATACCTCATTCATAAATATTCCGTTACAAAATTTCAATATTATACATTCTCTGTTCCTCAGAATGAGTGAAATCCAGCCATCAACTTTCATTTCTTCATCTAAACGTCCTTGAACAGTTTGAATGATAAATGTATCTTGAAGATAATCTGCAATCGCTGATCTGACCAAATTATAATTGGTAGGCATTTTGGAGTATTTTGCATTAATATTGTTTTGTGGATGTTGAATGAAAGATTTGTGTCTTTGAACTATTTTGAATTTTGTTGTGTAGTTTAATAAAATGAGCATGTACCAAAATAGTCCAGGTACAATGTTTTTTGAGAAGTCGATAGTACAACGAAAACGATCTACTTGTACTATATTAGCCACTTTTACTGCCCGTTTCAAGTGTTTATACGTTGTTAATTATCACACTGGATTATACTACGTTAGCACTTGACATTTGGAGTCCATTGCGATATTCCCAGCAATCGATTGTTGCACGATGTTCTGTGCTTCTCTCCTCTATCAGTGATAAACACCAAAGCTAGAACCACCCCCTCTCCTCTCCATCACAAAACTAAACAACTCTCTCCGTTTCAAACAAACAATTATTTCCCAATCGATCGTTCGACTCTCTTAGTTCTTGAGGGTTCCATAGAACTTGGCCTTCTCGGCGGTGGTCTGGAATCTTCCGTGACCCATCTTGGAGGAGGTATCGATGAAGGACAGGACAATGTTCTCCTGGTCGGATCTGCGAGTGTGCGTGCGGAGGGACTTGCGGAGCGTGATGACTCTCTTCTTGGATCCCATCACACCTCCCTTCACCATGATCCAGTCGTTGTTGACCTCTCCGTAGTGAGGGAAGCCTCCCATGGGAGTGATGCTCTTCTCCGTCAGATCGGCCTCCGTGGAAGCGGACTTGGCGTCGCCCGCAGCTCCAATGCGGTAGATCTTCTTGTTCACATCGGTGCGGTGATGGTATCCGTTCTGACCCGCACGAGGCACGGTGAAGTGCACACGCGAAGGATGCCAGGCACCGATACAAGCCACCTTACGCAGACCACGATGCGTCTTGCGAGGAAGACGAGTGGTGCCCCAACGGGTGGTCACACCCTCGAAGCCCTTACCCTTCGTCACACCGATCGTGTCGATCATCTCGCTCGGCTCGAACACGTCGCTCACCTTCACCTCCTTCTCCAGAAGGCTCTTCGCGAACGCCACCTTCTCCTCCATGTTGCCACCGTTCACCTGAATCTCCATCAGATGGGCCTTCTTCTGACCGATCTTCAGCTTCTGGATCTGGGTGTGGGCCAGCACACGCACCACCTGGCAGTAGTCCACGATCTTCTTCAGCTTCTGCTCCATGGCCTCCTTGCCCTCGTCCGTAGCCATACGGGCAGCGTACTTCGTGAAGGCCTTCTTCTTGCTGTTGTACCAGTTCTTGTAGAAGCGGCGCTTGCAAGAGTCATCCAAGTGCTCAGCGAACACGGTGGTCAGGGTGCGCAGACCGCGAGGAGTCTCCACATATCCCACAATACCCACGACGACCATGGGAGGAGTTTCCAGAATGGTCACAGCCTCCACGATCTCCTGCTTGTGGGCCTTGCTTCCGGGACGGTCCAAGACACGCACGATGTGAGTCATACCGGCCTTGTATCCCATGAAAGCGGTAAGATGAGGCTTCTGGTCAGCCTTGTCCTTGGGGAAGCTGCGCACATGACCGCGGTTGTGAGTGCATCGCTTACGAGGAAGGAAACCCATGTGTCCATGACGAGGACCTACACACGCGTTACAATCGCTCCACAGTACTCCAACACAGACCTACATTCGTATTTACGGTGAGACATGCTGTTTGATTAGGAAAAAAGTGAGGAAAATGAATGGTCTGATAATGAAACCACTCCGATTCCATCGTGGAAAATTACTATAGGATCGAATACTCGGATTCTCGGCAGAATCTGGGTTTGACCAACAAACAATCAAACTCTTCCACACATTAAAAGAATAAACAATGAGTGTCTCTAATGCTTCTTCTCCGTAATCGTCTTCCATCCGTCCTCCTCATTCTTCACCTTCTCCGCTGCTTTCTTCTCCGCTGCCTTCTTTTCTGCCGCCTTTTTCTGCGACTTCTTTGTATGCTGCTTCCCTTCCTTCTTTCCCTCCGCTCCGTTCGTGCCACTTGCAGGACTCACAGCATTGGCACCAGTGGTAGCATTGGCACCAGTGGTAGCATTGGTACCAGTGGTAGTGCTGGCAGCATTAGTCGCATTAGCCGCATTAGCCGCATTAGCCGCATTGGCTCCACTCACCGTCTGCACAGCGGCAGGCTTCGTCGAAGGAGCGACCGCCTCACCCACGGGCGGGGAATTCTTAAGAATGTTGCGGTAGCTGCGAGCATGCGCCTCGCCTCGCTCGCCCATCTTCATCGCGCGCTTCTTCTCGCGCCGCGCCTTGCGAGCCGACTCCGCGACCGCCTCGTCCATCTCTCCCTGCAGCATGGACGTGTAGTCGATGCTGTCCACCGACATCGTTCGCGGACATCCTACCCCTCACGCGCGCCCCTCGCTCTCACCTCGCTGCAGCGCCTGGTCGATACTGAACGTTCGTCCCTTCTGCACCAGCTCCTGGTTGGCCGTCTCCACCAGCGCCGACTCCACGCCTGCCGACGCGATCGGCGGGCACGACAGATCCTTCACGCCCTTCACGATGTCGCAGATCTCCTTGTACGAGTACTTCACGTCGATCGACCCCACCACCGGAGCGGTCGTCGGCACCAGCGGCGGGAAAATCTCCGCGCTCTGCAGCGCAGGCACCACTTTCGGCTTCGAAACGGCTCGCGGACGATGCTCGCGATGCTTGAACTCCTTCCGGCCCTTCCGGCCGCGCCTACGCTTCACTCTCCCTCCGTCTCTTCTACTTCTCGGCGGGCACGCCGGTCGCCGGCGCCTGGACCGCGAAGTTCTGGCCGAACATTTGGCTCTGCTGGAAGTCCAGAAGGGGCTGGCCGCCGAAGTTCATGAAGTACGACTGGCCCACCGGGAGATATTCGGCGGGAATGCCGTCCTCGGAGGTCGTCAGCATCTTCACGAGGTTCTTCAGGTACGACTCGTTCTTCAGACGAGCTTTCACGGGCTGGTCGTGGAGAGAACGCTGGCGAAGCAGCTCCAGCGCCGCGACGGCGGCCGCCTCCGACTCCATCACGACGAACCACGTGCCTTCAAACTCTTTAGTGGCACTTTCGACAACGCCCATTCCGTCGAACAAGGCGCGGACCTCTTCCTCGGTAACCTCGGCCGGGACGTCACGCAGAATGACTGTTTTACGTTCAAAAGTAATCGCAGGCTTGATTTGTTTGCTAACTTCGTCCACCACGACGTTCTCAGAGCTCTTTAGGGCTTCCATAATATCGTCAATATTGCTGCTAAGAGAAAGGACCTTGTGAAAACGCGAAATTGTCTTTAAAGGAACATAGCCGGAATCATCCATGAGGGAAAGGAGATAAGAGTCTTTCGATAGATTTTCTTTAGAGAAGTAATATTCAATCTTTGCGTCAAGGAGGCGAAAAAGAAGCGCATACCTGTTTCTTCAGAGCGGCCAACATTTCTTCGCGTGTCTGAGGAGCGGTGTTCTCCGTTTGATTCGAAGTTGTTTCTGTAGATGTCTAGACGATAACGGATGCCTCTCGCGCCACATACCGTTACAGCGGACATAACTCGGTAAAACTGCGTTATCAAACTCACTAAACCAACAAACAACAAGGGAGTGCACCAAAAAGCGACCCTTAATGGTTATCTGACACAAAAACGGGTTGGAGAATTTCTTCAAATTTGGTGGTATTTGTGGAATTCATCATGGCACTCATTTATGTTGCATGTCGTCTCTATCTGATATTCTGCGCTTTTGCTAAGTTGTTATTTTGAAATGCTTCGAGTTATCTAGACAATGAATGGACTATCAGTCTCTTTTTCTCGACCCTACTTTGTGAATGCTCCACTCGTCACAGACGTCAATAAGAGTAATACAGAGTCTGTGAAACACAATGTTGTTTGGTGCTATTCGCTTCTTGACTCTTTATCAAGCCAAATCCCGAGCGTATTTATTGAAAACCATTCCATTGATTACTTCCGTAGTGAGTCTTGTTGTGTATTTTGTTAATTCGTAGAGTGGCCCCATTATTTCGATGTTGTACGGTACCATATAGACATTCCGATGATCCGGAATAAAATCCAAGGATCGGTTTATTACTGTGTTCAGGATTTTGTTTCTGATATCGAATTGATGTGGAACAACATTATTCTATTTTTTTCCACAACACCAGATGATTACGGTTCGTTTTTTTGGTCTGATTGATGGATAGCTCTATATACGTCAAAATGGAACTCTTGCTTTTCGGAAATAGAATCTCGAGCTAAGGATGTTTCTACTTCTTTTGAAATTTGTATGTGCTGTGTGTGTTGTTCACCATACAGGTGCGGATCATTGCATTTTTTGTGGGGCTACATCCTATGCCAAGTACCCCTTGATCGAATGTAATGGGAAGTGCGGAAGAAAGTCGCATTTGGTATATTTGGATGTTCTCTCTGATATAGCATTGCGGCAATATTCTGGACGGGAATTGGACATGTTATGCGTGCGAAGGGCGATCTGCAATGTACGTTCGTCAGCGGTTCTGTGATATAGTGATGAGCAGAAGAAACGAAATGTCGTCAACATGCTTTGCTCATTCAAAGAATGGTCATCCAAACAGTAGTTGCATTTGTACTATATCCGTGTTTGTAACAAACTCTATGTAGCAGAAAGTTGAGTATCAATAAGCAATTGATGTAAAAATATATATAAAAAAAAAAGAAACTGGATGAAAGGGAAAAGTCATAGAAATCTCAATAATAACAATAATAATCATAGAATAATACTAATTCAAAAATAGTAAAAAAGACTGTAAAGGACTACAACTCTTCCAAAAACTCAAGAATAATTTCATCCGTTGCCTGCTCGTAATGCACAATATCCAAGTGCTGAATGATCCTCATGGTGATTTGTTTCATTTGAGGAATTATGGTAGGGATACACGAAACATGGAGGTCATGTTCGTTAAAATATTTCCTATCAAACCTTCTCTGCAAAAAGGGTACGGGAATAGAGTGCACGTTTGAGAGTTCGGGAAAACACGAAATACGGGATGTTTTCGAAGAACTATCCTTGGGATTTGTGAAAAAATTTCCACCGCAATTCTTCTTACAGAAGAGAGAACAGTACTGTGCTAAAAATCAAGAGATCGAAAAAACTTCACTGGAATCTGGACTACTTCTCGTATCCAGGCGCAAACTTTGACTTCCGTCTATTGGAAAAACTTCATCATGTGTGAAAACAGGTAATTCAGAAAGAGGGGCTAAATCTGGAAACGCTTCGGCAGATAATCCTTCTCCATCGGCTTGATCCTTTTCAGATGGAGAAGTTCCATGAAGATCCCGTAATAAAGCTAATACATCATTCTCATATTCAGAAGGGTGGTAGGATATGGAATCGCCGTTATACTGATCATCAGACGCAGAAAATACCATTTCAGCATCGATCTCAAAAAGAAGCGTAGATTGCTCCAAACTGTCACTTTCATACTCCATAGGTACCTGTTCAGTCTCTTGCAAACCCTCCTTTCCTAACTCCATATTACATGACAAAATCTTTGCTCCATTGTTATTATATACCTCAAACATTCAAAAAACATAACCAAAACTATTACGATTTACTTGAAGTTCTCGTCAGTGAACTGGATACCCTTGGCAATCTGCTTCTGAAGAGCAGGAATGGCCTCCTGGATGTTGGCCTCCTCCGTCTTCGTCAGGTTCTTAGGAATAGGAATCGGTCTCTCGACTCCGTCCTTTCCAAGCTCCACTTGGCTGGCGAAGAACTTGCATCCGTACAGGTCCTGCTCAATGTAAGCAGGCTCGATGATGCCCTTCTCTCCGTTCAGTCCCTTCAGCACGGAATTAGCGAAGGTGGCTCCAGCGTACGCCATGGACAGAGTAGCAGAACCAGCTCCCTCCTTAGCAGCCACGACTTCATCTCCTCCGAACTGGATGCGGTGAGTCAGAGAAGGCACATCCAACTTCGCAATCTTGTTGTCAGGAAGCTGGCTGAGCAGAGGAATGATGGTCGTACCAGCATGACCACCAATCACGGGGATGTTGCAAGCAGAGGGCTCCATACCCAGAGCCTCAGCAATGAACTTACGAGCGCGAACGGAATCCAATTCAGTGACTCCCATAATCTTGCGAGGATCATGAACTCCCATCTTCTTGAAGGTCTCAGAGAAAATAGGAACCGTAGAATTCACGGGGTTGCAAATAACCAAGATGCAAGCCTTAGGGCAAGACTGAGCGCAAGCCTTGGCCAGATTCATAGCAATTCCGGCATTGGTCTTGAACAAATCGTCACGGGTCATTCCAGGCTTACGGGGAACTCCAGCAGGAATGATAACGACGTCCGATCCATCAAGAACCTTGGCAAGGTTCTCAGGTCCATTGTATCCCTCCACCTTGCAAGGGTGATCAATGTGAGAAAGATCGCAAGCAACACCAGGGGTGCGAACAATATCATAGAGAGAAAGGCGCGAAACATGAGGATTCATAGCCATCAGAAGAGAAATGGGCTGGCCAATACCTCCGGCAGCTCCAAGCACGGAAACCTTAGCACCCTATGGATTAGAAGACGCTGGCAAGAATTACAGAGGACATAGCGCGAGTGAAAGCCTTAGCAACAACAGCAGAACGAGAAGCGAACATATGAAAAGAAAATATTTTGCTAGATATCAATTTGTAGAAACGTGGAATCTGTGAATTACTACGTTTCCACCTATTTTCTTGTCATTTCTCTGTGAAACGCCCTGAAGAACGGTTTTTGAAAATTGCTAGGAATACCGAAATTAGATATTATTTAAGGATGGTTCTATGAAGAGAATCCAGTGTTATCTTGAAGAGAGTTGATGTTTCGTTGCTTCATTTCTTTCTAATAGGACACCTAGAGAATCGAGTAGTCTTATTTCGTACGATTAAACAAGGAATTGACAAAACATTATTACTGAAACACTATTTTCAGTTTGGAGAAACAAACAGATTATTATACCATATTGGTAATCCAGATATATCATTACATAAAAGGGTGTCTATTCACAAAAATTGCATTGTTAATGATGATGATAGATCAGGGATTAAGGCAGGAGAATAGAAAATTAGAGAGAAGAGTATGTATTATAACAAAATAAGTAGGTATTGAGTTCGAATAGGGAATTATGAAGTTACGCTTTGTGGTGAACCTACCTTATTGCATTGAGTAAGGAGAGACGTTTTCCATCAAAGAAAAGCAGAAAGTGAAGTGGATGCTATTTCAAGAAAGAGTGTATTGAGATTCCACCAGAGTGATTGCAGCTCATTTCTGCATTCAAATCATGATCGATACTTAAAAATGAGCAAATTGGCTCAACCATGAGAAACGACATATAAAAGAACACTTCTTTTCAATCGTTCTATACCCGATTCAACACTTTTTTCCTAAATTACTCACGAGATTCTCAAAACATCACTAAAAGCAAATTCCAACTCACTTCCTGCATCTTCTACCTCTGACCCCTATTAGCAAGCAATAATAATAAGTAGAACGATTGATTTTGACCATTTTGTTTTCACTTCAGACAATATCTATAGTATTTCTCCATGCATATTTCTCATTCCATATTCTGTAGTGTCTTTCTGCTTTTCTCTTACATTACGTTTATTTCGTTGTCATTTAGTGTTTCACTGAGGTTCAATGCTTAGGACGATACAAAAATCGAGATTGTTGATCCAATCTGTCAGAGCCATCACTCAAACGATAAGTAAACGGCGAATTCATTATTTCCTAATGTTCTAGACGTGTCTCCAATTCTTCCCATGTCATCCCCTTTCTCCATGAACTCTCGCTTGTTTTCAAGCACTTCGAATCGTTATTTTGATGGTTTGAATAGCAATGGGAATGGAAAGGAAGCAAAGGGATTGGAGAAAGGAGTTGCTTCGAGAGTGCGGAGTAGTTCTCCGTATTCTATGCAAGCAACATTCCGACGCAGAGAGCTTGTAACTGATGGCAATTATGATGATGAGTAAGAAGCTTTCTTTTTCCTTGTTTCTAGAGTTGCGGAGATTATGACGGAGGAATTCAACGACAGCTTGCGCTCTTCTCGTTTGTATCTTCGAACCTCTGTAACGCGTGGAATGAAAGTGTCATTTAGAAAAGTGCCGACATTCCCCACTTGCGAGCCTGTGCGATGTTGGAGCTCGAAGCAGGCTGCATAGACGAGGCGCGTGTGATCCTACGAGAACGTAAGTTTTGTTTTCTGTATCGAGAGCAGTGTTCAAGTCCAATCCTCTCCACACTGGGATTCTCGCCGATCTTTGCATGTTGGAAAAGACTGCAGTACGCTTTCCCTGGATGGTTTGAGTTCTAGGGCGATTTCAAATCCATGCTGAAGTACCAGCGCGCTCTTCAGCGAATTCGCAATCGAAAATCCGCTCTGCGCAAGAAGCCACAATCCCCTTCGTCGTCTTTTAATGCACATCCCACACGTCTATTCGACGAACGCGATGATGACAACAACGATAACGAAGACGAAGACGATGAGAATGAGAGGGAGCAGACAGAAGAAGCCCCGGTGCAATTCGACGAGTTGCTGTTTTTGGACCCGCGAGAACAGCGAGCAGTGATGCGTGACCAATTCTCCCAAGCGGTCAAACTCGCTCCGAACAAACTGGACGTGATTCTGGTACGATTGGATGGGTCGGACGAGCGATAGAGCTGGGCACGTCGCGAATTGGACGATGGATATATCGAGAAGGCCATCCTGATGTACTCATCTTCGCTTCCTTCTCTATTTCTAGTCTGCAGCATGCGATTCAGGCGCGCAGTTCGCTCCCCGGTACCGGATTTCTCCAGCTCGAGCTCGCGAAGTACTACTATGTGCCCTTCTCTTCGAATTCGATGAGGCGTAGTTCCTCAACGACATCCCAAACTCGGCCGCAGCGATGAAGCAGGCCTTGCAGGACGCTTCGGCGCAGCCCCAAGCGGTGAAGATGCTCGCCGAACTCACCGAACTCACCGACAGCCAATCGTCCGCGTTGGAGCTGCTTCAAGCAGCCGTCGACCAGCCGAACAGCGATTCGCAGACGTGGAACGTAGCGATGGGCGAGTGCATTGAGCGTAGTATTACTTGCAATACCTGCGAGACCACCAGCTGCTCGATTTGTACCAGCAACTCGCGCAGGAAGCCGCTGCGAAAGTTTTATTTTGGAGACTGGGTGAGAGAGTAGTTCCCGGAAGAGCGCGTGATTTCGGCTCATCTCGTGGAATCCTTGCTTCGCAACAAGGAATACGACAAAGGTGAGGAGTGTGGAATTGTGATGAAGCAAAGCTCTCGCTGCGATTCAGGAGCAGATCGCGAAGAAGCCCGATTCTGTGCTCACCTACCAGTATTTGCTGTCTGCGTGCGAAGGCCACGCAGATCCTCGTGTGTTGAACTACATTTATGCAGAGGGCGTGAAGCGAATTCCCACCAACGCGATGCTGTTCATGCAATATGCGGAGTTTTTGGAGGAGATGAACGAGTTTGAGCTCTCCAAAGAAATGTTCCGTCGCGCATACGAGATTACGCCGACGGATGATCTCGCTCGGTCGGTGATTCGCGTATTCTCGCCTTGCTTTTGTATTCTGTAGATGAGTATTGAGTGTGGAGACTACGAAGAGGCGAGCACGTTACTCGACGTTCTAATCGGTAGATGGGTGGATGGATCGTAACCAATGATAGATGAATACCAAGACGAAGTGGAAGTGGTGGATGGTCGATTGGAATGGGCAGAAGACGCTGATGAAGAAGTGGACGAGGAAGAAGCAGGCGACGACAGCAGCGATGATGAAGATGACGATGACGAACCGTATGAAACAGCGACTCATATGATGCCTCGTCTATTGGTAGACAAGGCCGTGCTGGCAGCGAGGCAGAAACAGTTCAACTATTCCGAGGAACTGTTCCAGAACGCGCTGGAGCTGGACTGTGCGGATCCCTACGTTGTCTTAACTGCGATCGAAGAGTATTTCGAGCCCCACGAGCAATGGGATCAGATCATTTTCTATTTCCGCCAGCTTCCTCTGATCGATCCCAATCGCGAATTCGTAAATGAAGCGCGTTCGCTGCGCCAGAGCATCTTGGAGACGATCATGGATTCAGAAGCCTCGAACCAGCAGATCTACGACTTGTATCACCTCTCAGACGACAGCAATCTGGAGTACTACGGACGCAACGAAGACCTGGAGTTGCTTCCTGACACCGATTACTTCGGTCGCGATGTCCACACGCATAGTGACGTGAACGATGGATTCGACCGATTTGGCTACAACCATCGCTTGTTCACCGATCCGGCTGCTACGCAGTTCACTGTGGGAGAGCCAGCAAAGCGAGGAATCGAAAGTCTGAGCGCCGCAGAGTTCTACGCGGGCATTCCGAACTCGCTGCGAGAGGATTACATGGATTTGAATTGGTTCGAAGTCCCTGTAATGAAGGAGTGGATGAAAGAAATCCCGACGGGAGGCGCTTCGGTGGACTGGGAGTCGATGCGAGACAAGAACGGAAACCTGAGAATTGCCCAGGACCAAGTGCTGACGAAGGAAGGAAAGCTGAAAGTGACACTGGAGAATGTGCAGAAGCTGCATGATCTGTTGGAAGAGGAATATGAAGGCGTTGGAGATCTGGCGGGTGAACCGGAGCATGCAGATGAAGCGAAGAGTCAAAGCGTGCTGATTCGAGAATATAAGACCAATCCTGTGGAGAGAAACCGATGGCATCAGCTTGAGGAGGATATTGAATATCCTGTGGACAAGCAGGATTATGCTTTTATGAGTTTGCTAAATGAATCGTTGAAGCAGTTTAAAGAGGGTGAAGAAGAGGACGGAGAGGAAGGAAACCAGAATGAAGAGGGTGAAAGAAATGAGGAAAACAAAAAATAGAGGGAATGAGAATAAAGAATTGTCTGTCTGATTGTTTGAGGAACTAACCATTGCTGTTCATTTGTAGATTCAAAATGATATTGTCTATAAATAGAATGGTCTCAACAAACAACACAACATTATAACACATTTGTGATATCATAGAACATAGAAATCAATCATTTCTATCATAAAGCCAAATAAGCCTTCACTTCATCCAAACTCTCAAAATCAGCTCTCCATTTCTTCAGAGTAGGGAATCCTTCAAGCGAATCTTCGCATTTTCGCTCCATATCAATTACTGTAGACTAAGCAAAAGCATCTGCAATTGTGGGAACATCCGAAAACATAAATCGTTTCTATGCATTAATAATGAATGATATCACAAAGTTAATACTCCATAACGAATATACAGGCTTTCCAAGTTTGTCAAATAGTTTATTCTCTCAGTTAAGAAGAATTCCAGAAACCCGTTTTGTCTTGAAAAGCATGCTTGTAATACAAGAGAAGCAAATCTATTTAATAGTCATATTGTGGAAACATGACTACTACTTTTGTTGATAGTTGAATGAAAGCAACAGATCGAACGATTCTGGTTACTCTAGTAACTAGATTGCTCTTTGGAAAGACAAAAAAGGGTTAAATATGGTTGGAAAGCAACAAGTATATACGTAGAATATATGCCAATCCCAAAAATCTAAGGGATGAACCAATTTGAATTGACTCAGAATGACGCAAAAATAAAAAGTAGTATTTTGGTCATCGCTTTGCATGATAGGATTGAGTGCTGTGACTACACATCAATAGATTGATTTGATATGATTGTGTATTGCATATAGTATTGTTGACAGTATCATTTGGTAAAACGATGGGTTCATTGCTAGCGATGACTATTGTTATTGTTGCTGTTGCTACTTTCTGTCCTTTTCACTATTTATGCATTGAGTTTAGGCTATCAAAAATAATAACTGAATTCTAAGCATATTAAAGATACTAAATCAATGTAAGCAAAGAATTACGAATTTCTAATATGGCAATCAATAATAATATAAGCTATGAATGAATAATAATAAAAATGACTGAATTTGAAATAATGAGTGTAGTACGATATCAGTTACTGGAAGGAAGAGGAGAAAGAACGTATGATGATAAATTCTGTTCATTAGCAATGCAAGTTGTGAAGGAAGTGGGTTGAAATGACTGATTGCAGATCATCCAAATCAACACATCTAATTGATTCAAAAGGAAAAAGTGAGTTTCTGCTGTTACTTATTTTGTGATAGAAATAGCTGGTATGAATCATTGACTGAAAATTGTATGTAATATTCCAAATCTTCAATGTGTCAAACTATCCTGGTTATTCCGATAGATTCATCGAAATCATTTCGAGTAGAGTTGAGAATAATAGTGGAATAAATAGTATATGATCGTGATAGATGCCGATTCATAAGGAATATTGTTGTTAAGTGATTTGTTATGGTACAAAAAACCAGTTTAACTAATAAAGAAGAAAAGTCTAAAATCTGGTTGAATGTACGATATTGTGAAGAAGTAGAGTTGTAAAACCAAATTGATGCAAAATGATTGATTGTGTAAATAGCTAAAGATAACTGATAAGGAATACAATAACAAATCATGGAATAAGATAAACGGATATATAAATATAAGTATTAGTATGAAAGCAGAATTGACTTGAAAACATACATTTTAATGTGTAGGATGGATAGTGTATTATTGATCAAAAAGAAAATGCAATTATTGAACATAGAGGAGCAACACATAAGGTTTTTACAAAATGTCTCATTATTGTTTTGCGATTATCAAAAGCTGATTCGAATCGTGTACAAAACTCCATTCCTATCTCGAACATACAACACATATTATGTTTTCCAGGCTTCAGATTGTAAATCAAAACAAAGCTATCGACCCTTGCCAAACAAGATTGCAAGGATTCAATTTCGTTTTCACTCGATTCGCAAAACCAAAGTATAGCCATTCAAATTATCGCTGATGAGAGGAATCAGAGCTTGAATCTTTTCGTTCTCAGCCACTTCCCAGTTCTTTTTTACTTTGAAGCTTTCGAAACGAGGCGGGAACACAGTTCCATTCACATCGATTCGGGTGATATTGCGGAGAAGACCCAGCGAAACCTCTCCCTTCTCTTCTGTTTCCAGCGAGAATTGGAATATCGATGTGCTGTAGAGGTGGTTCAACTTCACACTCATAGGCAGAATGGGATATGGTTTGCCTGCAGGACCGGATGCATACACAAAGAACTCCACTCCCTGCGAGGTTCTCTTTCTGAACAGAGAGTATGAAGGCTTGATTTCCTCAATGTTCAGATTGCGCTTTGGATTGTACTTGGTAGAAACCAAATCTAACGAAGCCGACAACTGCTTCTTCACTCCATTATTCGTCACAACGGACGCGGTAATGCTCGCCTTTACACTTTGAATCGGTTTTGAAATGCGCAGAGGAAACACTACCTCTGCACCATCTTTCAATACTGGCTTCACAATCACTTCCGATGCAATACCATCCATATCCTTCGTGGAGAGAGTGATCGAAACGTCCTGTAGGAGCGAGTTCGGGAAAGAGTTTCGTTCAGCATTGCGGATACGCGCAGAAGCACCTGACAATTCTCATTTCCTCGTACGAGCCCTTCGTTGCGACATCGCCCTTGTTTCCCTTATCGCGAGATCGATCTCGACGTATACCGCGGTTTTGTTGCCCAATCTCGCAGTGCAAGTGTGTCAATGCGTACTCCGATCGCCACAACGATGATTGAACTTAGGTTTTCACGCTCTGTTCATTCTCAAACACAGGCAATTTGGTCTGTGCCAGAGTTCTCAACAAATTCAAAACATCGAGTTCTCATCGAATCCTCCTAGCCACAGCCACCCATATTGTTCATAACCAGGAAATGGGCGTGTAAATCATCAACTGGATCGATTCGACGTGTCTCTAGGCGAATTGTATCGCTATTCGAAAGTCTCAATCATATATTCGTAGCCTGCTGAAGGCATCAAGCGTGTGCTGAATTTAACTGAGCTGATGCCTCTCATGGGAATACTGGAAAAGGGAGAGCAGCAGCTTTCCTTCTGCTCTTCTCTCCACAATACTCTTTTGTTTCAACACGAAGTATTTCCCATAATTCAATCCATTTCATTTACAGCTTCCTTCCACCAATTCTCTCCTCATTACCCAAATCGAATCGTAGTTCCGCGTTTCCACTTTTGACTAGACTGCGCGAGCCGTTTTCTTAGGCGAGTCAAGTGTATGAAGCGTCGATTCGAAAAGCGGATACTCTGTATTTGGGGGTAAAATAAAGACGAATATGTGTGTGTTTTTGCCAGACGATAAGGATTATCTGTCTATCATACAGCAATTCGAGGAGTATTTGCTTCAGAAATATATCCAGAAATGTAAATTCCACAAATCGTGGTTATTTGTAGGTATAGAATACGAAACAACTACCCTGTGTTGGTTTCTAGCAATCTAACTCCGGAACAGGTGTGTTTAATGCAGAGTTCCCAAGTTTCGTACAACTGACTGAAGGATGCGGGGGTGTGGAAAAATCTGGACTTCAACGACATCTTCGACGAGTATTGAGAGGAAAGAGAATCTGAGATGTAGCATTGATGCGAAACAAGAAGAATTTAGTGCTGATCTATGATTCAACGAATAAACAGATTATGGAGCTGGATAAGATCGTGCTGGGCGGATTGGAAGGATTGATGGACAGCAAGACACTGGCGAAACGCTATTTCTACCACGACATACTTTACTTTATCAATATCGAATTAAATGCTGCGAATCATTTGGTGGATCGCGTGTATCGAACGTCGTGGAACCTCACCGATCAGTATATCAGTGAGATAATCGAGGTAACGATGCGGAGAGCGATGAATGGATAGAAGAAGAAGACGCGAATGAACATGACTCACGATATCTACTTCGGCAATCTGCACGAAGATACTGTCGGCGAAGCGTATCTCGATCTTCCAAACAAAGTACTCGCTCGTCCACTCGTATTTCTGTTCTAGTCTCTTCGTTCTCGAAAAGAAAATCCAATGGCGGGCAGCGACATCGATGCAATCCAGATCAAGACATGGACTCACAAGGAAATCTCAGTGAAGCGAAGTGGAATGGAAAGATGGAGTGGAAGTGAGTGGAAGAGATCTCTATGATGGATGGCATATTCATTCATTCATTCACTCAATATTACTTGTTTATTTAATACTATTGCTATGGTAATCACATTGCATTTCACATTGTTTGTTGATCAAATAGAAAGCAAGGTTTTCATTCATAGGATTCATGGATTCCATCCATTATCATATTATTCAATCGATTGTTTTGTTTAATGATACTATGATTCCTATTCACCATTTCAATCTATGAACCACATTCCTTTCTCTGCAATATCATTCTTTGTACTCAATATGGATGGTCATTGTGACAGAAGAGAATCGAAGTATCAACAGAGAATCAATACAATATACCACTTGTCAAATAGAAATGATGGATTTTGCATTCTACATACTACTGCCATACTCTCTATTACGAATCAAACCATTCCAACAGTATTCACTATTGTGAGTTCGATTGTTCCAAAACAAGATTAACTACCACATAATTGATATATTTTGAAGAACATACATCCATTATAGACTTAATAGAACAGCCATTCTGACATGAGAGGGTAAAGGTGATGAAAATGCGTAATAATTTACAATTATAGCTATAAGTATCTAAAAATAACAAAAAAATAAATGAATAGATAGAAATGCACCGAAATAAAGAAAAATAGAAATGGGTGGAGAAAATGAGATTATATTATATGTATTCTAGTTTGTAACACACCAGTATATCAAAGACATGCCAAATAATCTATGACGTGTTCAATCGAGAAATAATGATAGAGATAATTGAAAAAACCGTTTTACCATATTTCTTTTCATTTCCATGCAAAACATTGCTGATTTTGTCAATTCTGCTATTAGTAACTATCATATTGATATTTCCATTATTCAAAATGTACAGGGATGCTTGGGTAAAGAAATGAAACCAAATGGCTGGATTTCACTCATTTTGAGTAATAGAGAATGTGTAGTATTGAAATTTGATAATGGAATATTCATGAATCAAGGATTTGTACTCAATGAGCAGAAAGTGTTGAAAGTGTTTGGAAATCATCAAATTGGTGCTATTTCATATAATGAAGAACAATCCATAGAAGTAGTAAAAGGAATCGTGGATTTGGAACATGGAAGTCGATTTGAAGGATTGATATTGACAGAAAACAAGTTTGGAATTCCATTTGGATATGGTGAAATGTATGATGATGACGGATTCTTGGTGTACAAGGGCATAATGATCAATTGGAAACGATTTGGATATGGAACGAGTTATCATAATAATGGATGTATTGAATATGAAGGATATTGGTGTGATGATAATCGATTTGGAAGAGGAAAAGTGTATGATCGGTATGGGAAATTAGTGAAAGAATGTGAATGGTATAATGGAATTGAATGCGATATAGATAAATATGAAGGAGATGGAAGCAAGCCACTGAATATCGGAATGAAACATTTGAAACTGATTGACTATTGTGTATTGGTTGATTGGGATGTTTCATTGTTGTATAATTTGGAATCAATCGAAATAGGCAATGATTGTTTTGAATCAGTGCAAACATTCAAAATCGATGGATTGAATCGATTGAAAACGATCAAAATCGGAATCAATTCATTTACTCAAGTGAAAAACACTGACAAGTGGGACTACAAGAAGGCGGACAACAAATCGAAATCATTCCACATATTGAATTGTGAATCATTGGAATCCATTCAAATTGGTGAATATAGTTTCAGTGATTTTGCTGGAGACTTTGAACTGAAGAATCTGCCACAATTACAATCCATTCAAATTGGTACAATTGGAAATTGGTCATCCAATTTCTATTATAGTTCATTTGTGATTCGAGGTATTGATATGATATTGAATATTTGAATGATGTATAGATCTTCCAAATCTACAATCCATTACATTAGGTGATTATGCATTCCGTTATCCCTTATCAACAATAATTGAAAGTATTGAATGAACTCGAATGAAATGATTAATGTAGATCTTCCATCATTACAATCCATTCAACTCGGTAATTTTGCATTTGCTGGAAGTTGGGATGATTCAAATTCATTGACACTTCGAAGTAATAATGAAATGATTGGTTATGATTTGTTTTGTAGATCTTCCAGATCTAACATCAATAACATCTGTCGGAATTAGTTTCTATAATCCTCGTGTAGTGACATTGAAAAGTATTTCTGAATATTAAATATTGATAGTATTTAGATATTCCAAATCTTCAAAATGTCAATCTACCTAATTCATTCCGATATGTTCGATCGAAATCAATTTCGAGTATAGTTTGATTAATTTGATATGATTCATAGATGTTTCTTTTATTCTCGCTGATCTTGTCAAAATCAAGCATTAAATCTATAATTTTGATTTGATTTGTTCAGTGATTCGTCATTGTTTAGGAACATTTCCATTGTTAGATTGATTGATTGCTTGTTTGTTTCAAATCGATTTTTGATCACAATTCTTGATTCTATAATTATCAAAATATCAATCCTGCCTGATTATTATGATGTTCTTCTTTACCATTTTAACAATGATACTGAATTATGATTGTTGTTTCAATCAATCTATCAATCAGTCATTGTTTTCGATCATTATTATCATTATCATTATTATTACCAATGACCCAATGATCACATATTGAACATTCACAAATGATGAATCCAATCTACCAATAATAATAATAATAATATACAAATGATGGTTTGAATAGGTTTGAACTAGAATTTGTTCAATAATGATAGGAAACTGCTTGCTTCGAATAATCATAATAATAATAATCATCATGAATAATAAGATTAGATTTGATAGTGACACAATGGAATGGTTGGAATCGATTGATATTGGATGATTATTCACATTTGTGAATCCATTGCTAAATCGGTAGATAATACAATACAATACAATACAATAGAATGATTGATATTGATTTATTGAATAGGAATCGATCACTGTATACATAGAATAGAATAGATCAGAATCAAATAGAGGTGAAATGGATAAAACAAGGCAATGAAACTAAAATTGAATAAAATAGAATAAAATACGATTGAATAGCATTGGAAATCATATTGGATTCACCATACAATCAATCCAACTATCATTTGTTTGTTTGTTCATCAATATATCACAAAAACATGGATTTATCAAAATGATAATAATGGAATCAAATCGGATGTGTTTGATACCTAAATGCTGCAGTTAACAGTAATATCAATCGTAATTGCAAATTTCATATATAAAAAACAGTAATCTTCTTCCATAAAAAAGAAGCACTCACTCACTCATTCACTCACTCACTCACTCACTCATTCACTCATTCACTCATTCACTCACTCATTCATTCACTCACTCACTCATTCACTCATTCATTCACTCACTCATTCATTCACTCATTCATTCATTCACTCATTCACTCATTCACTCACTCAGTGAATTGATTTGTTGATAATAGAAGAATAGAAATGAAAAGAATTGAGTGTAATTGAAATGGGGTGTGAGTGAATGATGATAAGAATGTGATGTTTAAATAGGCAATTGAATAATAATAAAATGAGAACGGCCATATCTGATGGAAAGCGCCCTAACCCGTCCGATCTAGGAAGCTAAGTCATCACGAGTCGAGTTAGTACCAGTGTGGGTGACTCGCTGAGAAGTCTCGATGCTGTTCTTTTACTATTTTATTTTATTCCACACAATTATTTATCCATTCTTACTATTATTATTTTTATTATTAAACCAAACCATTCACTCATTCACTCATTCACTCATTCATTCACTCACTCATTCATTCATTCATTCACTCACTCATTCACTCACTCATTCACTCACTCATTCACTCACTCACTCATTCACTCAGTGAATTGATTTGTTGATAATAGAAGAATAGAAATGAAAAGAATTGAGTGTAATTGAAATGGGGTGTGAGTGAATGATGATAAGAATGTGATGTTTAAATAGGCAATTGAATAATAAAAAAATGAGAACGGCCATATCTGATGGAAAGCGCCCTAACCCGTCCGATCTAGGAAGCTAAGTCATCACGAGTCGAGTTAGTACCAGTGTGGGTGACTCGCTGAGAAGTCTCGATGCTGTTCTTTTACTATTTTATTTTATTCCACACAATTATTTATCCATTCTTACTATTATTATTTTTATTATTAAACCAAACCATTCACTCATTCACTCATTCACTCATTCATTCACTCACTCATTCATTCATTCATTCACTCACTCATTCACTCACTCATTCACTCACTCATTCACTCACTCACTCATTCACTCAGTGAATTGATTTGTTGATAATAGAAGAATAGAAATGAAAAGAATTGAGTGTAATTGAAATGGGGTGTGAGTGAATGATGATAAGAATGTGATGTTTAAATAGGCAATTGAATAATAATAAAATGAGAACGGCCATATCTGATGGAAAGCGCCCTAACCCGTCCGATCTAGGAAGCTAAGTCATCACGAGTCGAGTTAGTACCAGTGTGGGTGACTCGCTGAGAAGTCTCGATGCTGTTCTTTTACTATTTTATTTTATTCCACACAATTATTTATCCATTCTTACTATTATTATTTTTATTATTAAACCAAACCATTCACTCATTCACTCATTCACTCATTCATTCACTCACTCATTCATTCATTCATTCACTCACTCATTCACTCACTCATTCACTCACTCATTCACTCACTCACTCATTCACTCAGTGAATTGATTTGTTGATAATAGAAGAATAGAAATGAAAAGAATTGAGTGTAATTGAAATGGGGTGTGAGTGAATGATGATAAGAATGTGATGTTTAAATAGGCAATTGAATAATAATAAAATGAGAACGGCCATATCTGATGGAAAGCGCCCTAACCCGTCCGATCTAGGAAGCTAAGTCATCACGAGTCGAGTTAGTACCAGTGTGGGTGACTCGCTGAGAAGTCTCGATGCTGTTCTTTTACTATTTTATTTTATTCCACACAATTATTTATCCATTCTTACTATTATTATTTTTATTATTAAACCAAACCATTCACTCATTCACTCATTCACTCATTCATTCACTCACTCATTCATTCATTCATTCACTCACTCATTCACTCACTCATTCACTCACTCATTCACTCACTCACTCATTCACTCAGTGAATTGATTTGTTGATAATAGAAGAATAGAAATGAAAAGAATTGAGTGTAATTGAAATGGGGTGTGAGTGAATGATGATAAGAATGTGATGTTTAAATAGGCAATTGAATAATAAAAAAATGAGAACGGCCATATCTGATGGAAAGCGCCCTAACCCGTCCGATCTAGGAAGCTAAGTCATCACGAGTCGAGTTAGTACCAGTGTGGGTGACTCGCTGAGAAGTCTCGATGCTGTTCTTTTACTATTTTATTTTATTCCACACAATTATTTATCCATTCTTACTATTATTATTTTTATTATTAAACCAAACCATTCACTCATTCACTCATTCATTCATTCACTCATTCATTCACTCATTCATTCATTCACTCACTCACTCACTCATTCACTCACTCATTCACTCACTCATTCACTCACTCACTCATTCACTCAGTGAATTGATTTGTTGATAATAGAAGAATAGAAATGAAAAGAATTGAGTGTAATTGAAATGGGGTGTGAGTGAATGATGATAAGAATGTGATGTTTAAATAGGCAATTGAATAATAAAAAAATGAGAACGGCCATATCTGATGGAAAGCGCCCTAACCCGTCCGATCTAGGAAGCTAAGTCATCACGAGTCGAGTTAGTACCAGTGTGGGTGACTCGCTGAGAAGTCTCGATGCTGTTCTTTTACTATTTTATTTTATTCCACACAATTATTTATCCATTCTTACTATTATTATTTTTATTATTAAACCAAACCATTCACTCATTCACTCATTCACTCATTCATTCACTCACTCATTCATTCATTCATTCACTCACTCATTCACTCATTCACTCATTCACTCACTCATTCACTCACTCATTCACTCACTCATTCACTCAGTGAATTGATTTGTTGATAATAGAAGAATAGAAATGAAAAGAATTGAGTGTAATTGAAATGGGGTGTGAGTGAATGATGAATAGCGTTATGATGCAATATATTATGCATAGTCAATAATACTGATAAGAATAGAAAGACAGTATTTGCCTTTTAAATACATTTGATAACTTTGGTTTTGTGGATTATAAATAGAATGATTGGATATTTGTAACACAATTTGCCCAGAATCATTTTAAGCACACAAATATTGGTTATGTGCAACTATTGCAATTCAGTGTAAATCAAGAACATGGATTTTGAATAATCACTTTGTTTTACTATTTACTGAACTATGTTTACACTATATAGATCCTTAGTATTAGGGTTCAATATTGTGTACTTTGTATTGTATTCTAGACCGAATGATCATTGTTGATGTTTCGAGTATCCACTTCCATAGATTTAGCAGGACTGCACAATAATTAATATCTTTTTTTAATGGTTTATTTGCTTTTGATAATGAAAGTTATGAATGAGTATATATAAGATGGTATGTGAATTGCATAACTCAAAGTGGCTAATAATGTTGCTATTTAGCATTACCATGTGTTTTTAAACTATTTACAATACATGATTGTACGCTTTTCTGTTTATTATTGTACGCACTTCAGTAATCCACCCAGAAATATTGTTATTGTCTTTCTATTATGTTATTCAGGTATATTGATAACTAGCATTATTTCTTTTAAAGGAATTGGCGTTGTTAAGTGTAATTGCTGTAGATGTGAATCACACTCTAGCAAAGGTTTTCTGGGTTAGGTATACCTTTAATATTACAAATGTCTTATTTATTGAAGAAAACTTTGGTATTAGTTCCTTCATTTGCTGCAACGCCCATTCATACTTTCACTTGTAATGCCTTTGTTACATATTCTTTTGTTACAAAAAAGCCATTGAACCTTAAGATCATCATTTTAGTTCATAGCCTTGTTTCAAAATGTCTGGTATTTTAATTTTTCCTTTCACCCTATACGTAGATCATTTAGAAGAGCAAGAGATGGAAGTTGAAGCTATGCAAGCTGTGTTTATGGACGACTTTGAATGTACCCTTCTTTTGCATCGTCTTTACAATAGCTCTTTCACAGAATCCGATTACTTATAAAATAAGACTTTTTCCTACCTTGGGAGGCGAAAACTATGGTTCTTCGTTTATTTTATGTGATTCCAATTAGTTTCCGTTTCGATGATTGTTCGCTATCCACCCCAGTATCCAGATGAAGTTCCTAATATTCGGTTTGTTGATGGGGAAAACATTCTCGAAGATGACCTTATTGATCTCACTCAAATGATTTATGCATGGCTTGTTATTTCTATTTACTGCTTAGGACAGAGCTCCAGAGTTTGTGGGAATGGCAATGATTTACAACATTACTGAAATTGTCAAGGACTGGCTCATAGACAGAAATGTCCCCAAAGTTGAAGTATTCTTTATTCTTTTATTTAAGCCTTAGGAAGGATCCATGTACGATGAGATGATGAAACGCCAGCAAAAGGCGAAGGAAGCCGAAGAGGCCGAGCGCGAAAAGGTGTGTTTTTTCATCTTCTATTGTCATTCCTTAGAAAGAAAAGGCAGAGATCATTCAAGAACTCCATGAGCATCCAAAGAATTGGGGTGAATGCGTGAGATTCTCTTGATTTGATAGGAACTCCTGTGACTGTGGAGACTTTCAATGAGTGGAAAAAGAAGTTTGACGCAGAGATGCATGTGAACGAAGTGGTTGTGAGGGACAAACTCACCGGCAAAGAGCTCTTCGAGCGGAATGGAAAGTCGATTTTGGAGAATGAAGATGCAAGTAGGTGCCTAACAGCTTGCTGATGAATAGTTCTCGATAAGGCGGATAAAGAAGACGAAGCAGATGGTACGCGAATCTAATGAATTCAAAACTAGATGACCACATTCTCATTAAAGAAGAAGAAGACGAGGAGGAGGAGGAAGACGAGGAAGAGGAGGGCGAGGAAGGAAACGAGCAAGTGGAGGAGTGTTCTGTTTGTCTCAAACAATCGATATCAATGCGTTCTTGTCTTTTCTTTCACTCGATCCAGTGCTTCCAGAAAGCTAACGCGCGAGCTTTCCACACACTGCTTCGCCAATTCGTGGCAAACCGCCTCGACGAACCCCTCTTCCTCCCACATAGGATCCTCCGTCGTCTGCAAAATTTGCCGTACGACGTCCTGCATGTTGTCGTTCCCCAACGCAGCCGCTTGGAACACCTGCATCGCTTGCTCGCCCTGTGGCTGCAGAAACGGGTGCTGCAGAAGACTGCTGATGGTCGGTCGCTTCTTCGGGTTTCGCTGGAGACAGAGCTTGAGAACGTCGAGAAGCCAGGGATTGCTGAATGGAAATAAAAGCAAAAGGCGAACTCGATCTTGGGAAAATCAATTTTATACTCGTCGTTCGCGATGGAGAGCAGCTTCTGCGGCATTTGGATGTCTTGGAACGGCGATTTCCCGTATACCATTTGATAGAGAATGCATCCAAGCGACCACACGTCGCACGAACATCCGATCTAAGCTCGATTTCTCCGCTCAGTTCTACGCGAATTCCGCGACCCCCCTTCCCATCCCCCGTCTCCATCAACGCTTCCGGCGAAATATAGTTCCACGTCCCCATCTGGGTGTCTCGAATGATGCTCGTCGATTCGGGAGCGATCGCGCGCGCAATTCCAAAGTCGATGAGCTTCAGTTCGCCTTGCACGAACAGAAAATTCGCTGGTTTTAAGTCGGAGTGGACGATTCCGAGCTCGCGGATGGAGTTTACAGAGGTTAGCATTTGTTGCCAGAGTAGACGAATTCGATTCATATCGAGAGATGTCTGTTTCTCCAATAGGAACGATTTCAGGTCGGTCTCTCCGTATTCCAAGAGCTAGAATTATATAGATGGAGTGAGCTCGTACGATGTTGAGACGTTGCTGGTGCTGGTTTAGCTCGTAATCGACTAACTTTATGATTCCTGGAGAACCGTGGAGTTTCTGCAGTAGGTGCACTTCGTTGATATAGTCATCCGCTACAGACTTGGCTAGACTGCTTAAATCGACTTGCTTCAAAGCCAAAACCTAGTGTCGATCAGGAATAGTACAAATACGTCATTATCTTCGGTAACGACCTTGTATACCTTGCAACTACTGCCACTCCCAACGATGTCGAGTACAATGTACCTCTTGTCTTTTATCTACCCCTCATCCCAGTGCATTATTTGTACATAAATTATTTCAAATGTCGAAGAATTGCTACTCGGACCATTTTTCCTCAAGTCCTCATTTTCTTCTCCATCTTCATGTTAACCCTATTTTCGAACCCTACGTTGAATTTTATATTCTTGGTTCGCGCCACTTTTGTTTGTTTCTGGAAATGGACGCTTTTTTGATATAAATGCTTTCATATTTTCCTGGGGCTGAACGGTGGTCCTTCTGGAAGGAGGAGTCGATTTTCTACGCACATCCAGGCTTTGTCTTGTCATATTTTTCAAATCCTGCTCTGCTTCGGATTGAGTGATCCTTCTTGGACCCGCTAGAGAGTCAAAACGAAAAATAGGAACACACGTGTGTTTGTTAGCAATGAACGATGTGAGAGCCGTGCAGGTGATGGAAGCCGATCACCCTCGTCCATAAAAGCCAACTCTGTTTTTGGGGAACAAACAAATATCAATTACTACCATTTAGTTCCTGTCTAAATTTCTCGATCACCGCTTTGTGCTCCACTTCATCCATCAATTCCTCAGCCTTCTGCAACTTCGAAGGAATATCTTTCACCAGCACATTAATCTCCTTCATCTTCTTCAACTCATCCAACGTGTTGCTCTTCGGCTTCCCTCCGAGGATCCTTCGCATGTCCATCTCATCCACAATACTATAATACTCCATATACTCTCGCAGATTCTCCGTCATCTCCAAAACCTGCCCGATTTTCGATCCCAACTCTCGAATTTCTTCTCTACACGTGACTTTTCCCGCCTTTTCCCACTCATTTCCGATCTCGATACTCAGGTTCAGATTCTACTTCTTATTCGCACCAATTATACCCACTTTTATTAACTTCACATACAAAATCTGAAGCTTTTTCTGCTGTTTTCGGCACTTCGCCTGTCTACTCCTCATCCAACTGATCGGGGTTTTACAGCTTGCTCAGCTCATCATGTCCCGCGGTTATCGCCTCCAATTGGGCCTGAATCGCCTCGGCCTGCTTCTCCACGAAGGCAAACGTAGTCTGCATTTCCTCTCCCGCTTTGTTGATTTCCTGCTTGATTCGCAGCAACAGATTCATATAAGGAACCACAGAGCGCTGCACGACCGAAGCGAACATCGCGGTCTCGACCTCTTCGTCTTGCAGCTCCATCGAATTGAGCAGTTCGACATACTGGGTAAAGAAGCGGGTCTTGCGGAAGCCTTGGAGCGTCTTCGCCATGTCGAGAAGCGCGTCCTGAGATTGAATAGATGTGCATGTGAGTACAGTGCAGAGAATGGAGGTAGGAGGAAGAGAGACGGGGAGGAAGGGGAAGGGCTCGCTGCCACGATCGACGGGGATTTGCTGGATGAGGTCGGGAGAATGGAGAGCGAGAACGACATGGGAGAGAAAGGCGGTGTTGATGGACTGAGCGTGAGAGAGAATAGAAGGAAGGGCACGGAAATGCCGAGAGGAGCGGAAGGGAACTCGGAGAGCTGGGAAATGATCGGGTTTTCGATGGTGGGATCGGATAAAAGGTGAGCCATCCAGGGGAACTCGACGTAATAGCTGGATGTAAAATGGGGAAAAGGGGAAACAGAGTGGAGGAGCCGATCATGAAGAAAGAGAAGGGGAAGATATCGGGGAAGATAAAGGAAGGGCGGAAGTGGGAGAAGGAAAAAGAAGAGACGGGGATAAGCGTCTAGCGATTAGAAAAGCGAGGTGAAAGGAACGGATGGAGAGAGAGGCTCGTCGAGAACGTGCAAAAACACGGAGATCTTGAAGTTGTTCGAGAGGAGGAACACAGCCACCGAGTTCTCGTCGATCGGTTGTCTAGTGAGATTAAAAGTAAGAACAAGAAGAAGCGTACAAACTGAGTGCAGCGGCAGTGAGGGGAAGGGGCTTTGATGGAGTGTAAATAAGAGTCATGTCTCTTTGGGGCTCAAAACCTTCCGGGATTGCGTATTCGTAGAAGCCTTCGTCGATCTTTCTCCACGTACAAAACCACGAGAATAACGAGGGATCGCGTTTATACAGCGTTTTCATGTTCTCTCGTGTCAAAAAGTAGCGAGGAAGATGAATAATCTTCTGAAGAGCGATTTCTCCCGTTGAATAGACTACGTACAGAGAAAACTGATCGCTTCCAGAGGATGAGCCAAAATTACAACACAAAGGAGTGACGTGGGGATGATTGTCCAACTTCACGGACGTTGTGTATAATAGATGTGCTTTTTCGGAGGTGTTAAACACGTCCAACGTGCAATCACTGTAAAGAACCACAAAAACGCCACTCAGGCGAGGATGACATATTACTTCAACTATCGATGCTTTGCTACACGATAGCTCTACGTCCCTACGTGTGAACGAGATATATAAAAAAACTCACTCAACAGCGATTATAGCCTTGTAAAAGAGGCAAGGGTATCCCGCCGATTTTCGATGTAACCAAAATATATAGACAGCATCTTTGCCATATAACAAAACATATTTGCCAAAAGGATCCACAAGTATCGTTGTGACGTTCAAATTATTCTTATCCAACGCCTTCTGTTGCCTGTACTCCTCGCGATCATTATAAAAACTATATAGCACGGTACTTGAATTTAGAAGTGCAAAACAATCACCAATTTGATTTGCTGATAAGCAAGTATATTTCATACTTCAGTGCACTTTCTAAATATTTCTATCGATCGCTTTTCCAACAATGTGATATTATCGATATATAGTACTTCTGGAATTCACAAACAGATCCGAAGTAGTATAGTGGTTTAGTATTTCCGCCTGTCACGCGGACGACCGGGGTTCGATTCCCCGCTTCGGAGTTTCCTTTTCTATTCCTTTTTCTTTTTTGCTCAACTCTTAACCTTCGAATCCTCATCCCTTCATCACCCATTGTACTATGGACGTGTTCGCCTCTTGATACAGGAAAGAAAAATGATTTAAAATTCAATTTAAAAAATAAGCCACGGAATTTGGGAATTCCGCATCTATTTTGTGATCTGTTGGGAACGTTAAGTTCGCGTCCTAAGAGCTTTATTCAAACAAGCTATTCGGAAATGAGCGAAGTAACATTTTCGTATGGCCAGAAGAAAAAAAGAATAGTTTTGTGTGGAACGGAATCTGAGAGTGCTCTCCAGCAGGAACTAAGCGTGGCTTTTTCTTTACCTCCAAATACTGAGATCGCTGGCGTCAAGGATTTGGGATCAGGAAGGTTCTACTCCTTTGCTGAAGTGTTATCTCGCCCTGAATCGTTTGCTAACTCGGAAGCACTGATTGTAGTCGATCGTATTGGTTAATTTTGGTATCCAGTGTAGCATTATCTCCTTCCTCCATGAAGAAACGTGCTACGGCTGTGGTATGCTTGTCGCTAGTATCTTACCATCTAGGAGAATCTCTTTCAGCACGTATTCCACCAATGCAGGCAAGGTGGCGAGTTTCGTTACTTTGACTATTTTACTCTACGTGTTCTATATAATCGCAAATCCTCCAGCTTGGCTGCCGCAAGCAATCTCCTCATGGACAATGATATTCCAGCGCTAAATCAACACCTTCACACGTTGGTTTCTCAGGTGAAAGAGTCTACCACCGTGAAAATGGACATTCTGCGTCTCATCGTGTACAACATGCAAATCAACAAGGAAATCACCTACGAGCACGCAGCCGTCCTTCTTTCCCTCATTCAAAACGAGGACGGCTTGGTCTGCTCCGCCTACATGGCTTTTGAGCGAAACGACGATCTAGGCGCTCTCAAAGATTCTCTTCTGCGCGTTCTCCTGCTCACCATCAAGCCCGACATCATCAGTCCGCAAGTCCGTCTCTCCGCCCATTCCCAGCAAGTCCGCAACCGTGGCTCCTGGCGCTCCACGACCGAGACGTTCGACATTTCCGTGGTTCTGGAGCAGCTGAGCCGCGCCGAAGTGCTTCTCTACACGCTCTTCGAGCTGCACATCCTCAGCGAGGCGCAAACCTCCTCGTTGGTGCGCTTCCTCAGCGAGGAGCCGTCCCAACTCCAGCGCTTTGCGAGGCTCACCGATGTGGTCGGTGCGCCGCTCCTCGACCCCTCGCTCTATCAGCCCTTCCTGCAGCAGTGCGAGCATCGCTCGTCCCGCACCGACCACCGTCTCACGGACGCGCTGCCGGCGGATTACCCCACCGGGCAGATCACCGAGCAGCTGCTGAAGCTGGAGCGCGAGGGGTCGCTCTCGAAGACGGAGTACGCCGTGCTGTATCGGCGAAGCATGGACCGCTCCGCGGTGGTTCGGCACTGCTACGACGAGTTCGTGAAGGACCACGATTTAGCGACGCTGCGGAAGAATCTGCAGCTGTATCTGCGCGTTCTGGAGGCGCTGCGATCGCCGTTGGCGCAGGTCAGCAATCCGCAGCACGCAGCGATTCTGGAGGAGCTCCAGCGCACGGAAGCGCTGTCGGAAGCGGAGCTGCGCTGGGTGGTGGACGAGTACTGCGGCGGGAACGAAGTGGTGGTGAATTCGTTCGATGTGTGTGTGGAGAGCAAGAACGTCGAGGGATTGGCGTCGATGCTTCGCAGGCTGAAGCAGATGGTGGAGAGTTATCAGCTGCGAGACGAAGCCAAGTCGTTCTTCGAGACGCTGTTCCGAGAAATGGTGGAGAGCGGCGTAGTCTCTGTCGCGCAGAGCGAGATTTTGTTCGAATTGCTGCAGGAATCGAGTCCAGTGCTGGTGGAACTCTACGGAGAATATCTGCGATCGCAGGACTTTGAGGGACTGCTGGGAGCGCTGATCGTGCTGTGTACTTTAGGAGGCAGGCGAGAAGAGGGAGAGGACGAGGATCTGCTGCTTGAGGGAGGAGAAGCGGAGGTCGAGCCGTGGAAGATTTCCGAAGAAGACATTGATCGGGTTTTGGAGGAGATTGGGAAAAAGGATTTGGGAATGCGGAGAGTGGCGGAGGAGTTGTTGGAGAAGGGAGATGAAGAAGGAATCAGCGCTGTGGGCTCGGGCGAAGAGTTTGATTCGTAGATTTTGGAGTATTTGAATACGCACGATATACACAAATTACTGGAATCTCTGTGTTCCATCAGGCAGAGAGGAGACAATCCCGGAGAAAATACGTAAACACGCACACTCACACACATATTGACGATTTGATCAACTCTCACACATGTTAAGTTGCCTTCATTTGCATGTTTGTATCAAACATCCCATTCTTTCTTCTGCTTTTTCAGTTTCTTAAGCAAGGCATCTATATCTTCCGGAACGATCGACTTGCTCTGCGCGATCTTTGTTGGAATCATGCGAGGACTTCGCTTCCCGAAGAACTGCTTTTCCAGTTTGGGGAATCGGTCCGGAGCGCGCAACATTGACTCCGTCTCCCAATTCTCCGGCAGATGAGCTGCGTTCGGCGTCTCCACGTTCACCGTCTGCAGCTCCCAATTCTTCGGATTCAACCGCTCGCGGATGTACTCTTCCGCGTAATGCCCCATTCTCTGTCGCAGCTTGATGCAATCGTTGAACAGATTAATCTCGTAATTGTCTTCGTACTCGAACGCGTCCTCCACGAAGTGGTGGAACAGCTGCGACTTCGAAATCGCCTTCACGAGCTTCGTGTCCTCTTCCTCCACCTCGCGAATAAACTTCTTTCGGTTCAGAATCATTTCGAATGTCGCGTTTTCTTCAACGTCGCTGTCTACGCTTCACTCCTCCTCCTCCTCCTCATCCCCACTGAAACAATCGCGATAATGCCCGATCAAGCGACACAGCTCCAGCATAAACGTCACACGAAGCGACTCGATGAATTCGTCTTCCTACGCCTCGCCACCCTTCTCCATTCCCACCTCCGAGACGCTCAGATCCCTTCCCAGCGTCTCCGATTCATTCTCTTCCGACCGCGGAGACACAAACCGATAGAATCGATGCACCTGCTTCGACTCGCTGTCGCTTGGCGGCGTGTGCTGCATCGGAGAAACGCTCGTTGCTATACCGGAGTCGTTCTCCGGAATGCAAATCGAGAGTTCTTCCGAATTGCGAGGCGAGGAACCCGCAGGAATCTTCGCAGAAAGACTCAACGCTTCCTCGTCGGTGATCGAACTCGACGAATCGCGCGTCGAATAACTGTAATTAATCGAGGATCCTGGCGATAAAAGAGAGCGCGATGAAGGAGACGAGAGCGACTGCATTCCCGCGGGAGCCACGCCGATTTGGCAGCGAATCAGCATGGGACGGCGCCCCTCCATGATGTAATGCTTCACTTCCTTGACGTCCTTGCCGATCATGCATTCGCCTATCGATCAGTCGCTGGGGCTGCGCGCACCGTTCACAGACAAAATCACCGGGCTTCGCAGAAGGAGTTTGACGCGTTTTCCCGGCCCGGAAATGGTGATGTCGTCATCGTCTCGAAGGATGTAAACGCAATCGACGGGATCTTTGTCTTCGAAGAGAACGGCCTGCTTGGACTTGAGCCGAACGCCCATTTTCCCCGGGCCGAACACGATCTCAAAGACAAGGAACTCGGATTCGTTAATGTTGGTGTTGTCACAATAAAGAACACGTGCTATCCATCAAACAAACATCCAAGAATTGCTTTCTGGAGGAGGCAAGTACTTCTCCATCTGAGTCACTACTTTCTTGACGAAGCTTTTTCGGAATTCCACAAGATGGCACGATTTGGGAACCACCACTTTATCGTAGTCCAGATACACGACAATCACGCCGTCCAGATTGTTCTGGCAATCTTCCGTCTCGAACTGATTGGTCGTGACTCCGAAAATGTAAGGAAACGACGCCTACGAGAGCAATAAGCAAAGAAAGAGCGGAGATACAGAGATCGTTTCGGTTACAGCGAAGGGAAGAATGGGAATGAACGGATGGAACCAGCGGAAAGGATAGAGCAAACTATTGAACGCTTGAGCGCAGAGGGTTAAGGAGTCCATCTGCTCGGAAACGAAGAGGACGCGCTGCTCCTGGAGGATCGCTGCGTAGACTTTCACGATGTTTTTGGGAGAAAGAGAAGTGAAAAGACACTTGAAACACAGCTTGTCGGTGTAGGGGAGGCGCGTCAGAGGAGGAATTCGAATCGTATAAATCTTCTGAAACACCGGGAGCTATGGTTGTTTCAGGGAGAGAAGCGTCTACGTGAATCAAAAAGCCTGGATCCAGAGAGGGACAAAAGTCGATGAAATGCTGAATGTGTTTTTCCACTAGGAGTTATTGGCGTAAATGGGTCGCACGGGGAAGGAGTGCCATGCTGTCGTCAAGAAGGGTGTCGTAAAGGGAACCTACGAAACACGAAATGGAGAAAAGGCAAACCCTTTCGCAACAATGCTTCAAAGGATTCAACTCGCGGAATCGAATCGTTTTCGTCTGCAAATTGGTCTTCTGAATCGAGGATGGCATTTCGATATAATTCCCGAAGAAAAACGTTGAAGGCAGTAAAAAAGGGTTGATGGGATAAAATACATAAGGCGCGGGGCACATAAAGCTGTCTCCCTTTCTTGTCTTTCTTGCACTCTCCATCTATCTCTGTTGATGAACACGATGAACACAAACCTACTCATCTTTTCGTAGTAGAAAAGGGATGTTCCATAACTACGCGAACGATCACTAGAAGTTAGATTGGAAACTGGCGGTAACTCTAAAGTGAAACAAAAGGTAAACAGATAAGGCCGACGCTGTTCCCTGCGAACATACTTGATTTTTACTCCTCCTGGAATACAGCACTAGATAGCAAAACAATAACATCCACGACGTATTGCGAATTCTCTGGAAATCGGTGTTTTGCATGATCCTCTACAGGATATCTATCAACTACGACGATCGGAGGATTTGATCGCCCAATATTTTCCTCTGGACATCAGGCTCGTAACAGAGTTTCTACCTGTCGGAGGAACTGTTACACTCATAAAATAATCTGCTAGGATAGGCATTGAATGATTTGTCACACTTTGTCAAAATAATATGGATAGTTTCATTTGTACGTTTGTGTTTTCTTAGCTGAAATGCCAATTCTTTCCAAATTATGTGTGAGAAGAGACTAGATAGACAGTAGAACAACCATATTGTTCAAAACGGGTGAGGTGGTGTTTTTACAAAAATGAACAAAAACGAAATCACTCCTGGGATATAGTTGCAAATCATCCATCCCGATGGTACGAAGCAGAAGTTAACACATATCCATAGAAAAACACCTTAATAATATACGTTTTCCCGTTTTGCCTTTGTACTTGATAGTCCATTTTCCATATTTTTGATGAGTAAGCCTGCATTCCAGCCGTTGGCCAACTTAGTTGGCTCTAACTTTTGTTTTTTGAACAGTATTATCCAGGTTGATAAGACTTCATGTACTAATCTATAGAATCTATGGAATATTAAGTATTTCAAGGATTCAATCATACATACCTATATTCCCCATCAAAGCAGTATGCTTTTGTGGACTGCCTCATTTGTAGTTAATGGACCGGGGAAATGTACGTGCATCTATTGTTCACTGAGGGTACATTATTGATTTTGCATATGAATTAGGATTTGTTGATTAATTATGATAGCAAAAGTTCGCTCGAAACGCTGAGTGCTGCGGACCTTCGTTCCGCCCTGGCAGCATACTACAACAAACGAGCGAATGATATGGAAGATTCGTCAGAAGTATTTGTATGTGTACACGCGTTTTTTCACTGGGTAGCAAGATATACTGGAGTTTATTCACCGTCTATGCGGTTCCTGCTCTGGAACAGCGGGGATGCAGCCCTCGCAGTGTATCAGCCACAAAGTACGGTCCACTGTGTGTATTTTAGATAGATCTTTGCGTTTGAATTATTCGAAAAGAGTATTTGCAGCTTCTGCGGAGATGAGAGCGGTGCTTCGAATACCGCCTTTTACTACCAACTCATTGTGGAGCAGCTTTTCTCCACAATGGACTTCTACAAATCCGCGCAGATCCGCCAAGAAGACTACTTGGCCTCGCTGCTCCTGCTCTCCATGAAAACCGACTATCCGCGCTGCCTTCTCTCGATGGACTGTCCCGGCCAGTTCTGCAAATGGTCGCTCGCTTGTGCTTTCTCTTCATTCCTAGCGATACGCTCAAGACGCTCCCTCCCGTCTTTACGCTGAGCTTCGTGTACTCCACCGATCACATGCCCAAAGACCGTCTCCGGCCGCTCTTCTACGTTCTTTTCCCGCGTGTTCTCTATCCTGTAGTCGCTCGTGATGCCGCTGAACCTGGGAATGCTCAAGCGCGACGGCCTTTCCGACCGGCAGGGCATGATGTACCATCTCGTTGGCATGGTTCTCTACTACGGCCAGCACTACGTCGCGATCTGCCTCTACGAGTACCAAGGCAAGTTCTACTGGATGGAGTGCAACGACACCAAGTTCCGCTACTTCACCGACGACGCCTCCATGATCGACCACTGCGTCACCTCCGCCTACCAGCCCGTCCTTCTCTTCTACCAGCAGGACAGTCTCGATCTCGACCCCAGCGCCCTCTTCGCCGCCGCCGCTCCCGCCATGCAGCCCGCCGCCTGGGCGAACCCCGCCGAGCCGCCGCAGCAGCCGTTCGCTGCGTCGTCTATGGCCGGCTTCCCCGCGATGGACCCTGGCAATGCGCAGCTGGCCTACGCCCCTGTGGATCTCTCGCAGTCGCAGGTGCAGAGCGCGCCGATGCCCGCCTTCCCGCCGCAGGGCGCCGAGGTGATTCACGAGCCGCTCCCTGGGAACAGCGCCTACGTGGTTCCCGCGCGCCCCCAGTATCCTGCCGGCGTCGCGCCCCTCGCCCCGGCCCCCATGGCGCCGCAGCCGCAGCCGCAGCCCAGTGTGATTCCGATCAGCCAGCTGCCGAGCGCGCCGAGCGGGCCGCTGCAGCCGGCGGCGATGGCGATGGAGCAGCTGCCTCCGGCTCCGCAGACAATGCGGCAGCCCGTGCAGGAGATGTACTACTCGGAGCCTGGGCCCGAATTGTCCTATCCCGGGCCTGTGCAGGAGATGCGATATCCCGAGCCGGTGAAGGAGCCTGTCCAGGGACAGATGGAGTTGCCCTTGCCCAGCGTACCTATGGCTCCTGCTCCTGCTCCTGCTCCTACGCCTGCTCCTGTGCCAGCTACAACGTCTATGCCTGCTCCAGCACCAGCACCAGCACCGGCACCTGTTTCAGCACCTGTGCCTGCTCCTGCTCCAACGTCTGTGCCTGCTCCTGCTCCAACGTCTGTGCCAGCTCCAGCTCCAGCTCCTGCTCCTGCTCCTGTTTCAGCGCCTGTGCCAGCCCCAGCTCCTGCTCCTGCTCCTGCTCCTGCTCCTGCTCCAACGCCTGATGTGTCCCAATTCCAGAATGTCTCTCATGTTCCTGATCCTGCGAGCCATCCGGAGCAGCCTGTCAACACTTTGGCTAGTGTGGCTAGCGTGGCTAGCGTTGTCAGTGTTGCCAGCAATGCCAACGTTCCTCAGGTCGAGCAACCGCTTCCAGTAGTGCCTCAGCCTGCTCCTCAGCCTACACCTCAGCCTGTGTCTCAGCCTGTGTCTCAGCCTGTGCCTCAAGTTGTATCTCAACCTGCTCCCCAGCCTGTGTCTCAGCCTACACCTCAACCTGTGTCTCAGCCTACACCTCAGCCTGTGCCTCAAGTTGTGTCTCAACCTGCTCCCCAGCCCGTGTCTCAGCCTACACCTCAACCCATATCTCAGCCTGCTCCTCAGCCTGCTCCTCAACCTGCACTTCAGCCTGCACCTCAGCCTGTGCCTCAACCCATATCTCAGCCTGCTCCCCAGCCCGTGACTCCTCAACCCGTGACTCCCGTGACTCCTCAGCCCGTGTACCAGTCCGTTCCCCAGCCAGCGCCTCAAGCTGTTTCCCAGCCGGTGATTCGCGGTGCTCCCCAGCCCGTGTACCAGCCCGTTCCCCAGGAAGCGGAGTACCGTCGCTCCTATCCCCAGCAGGCTCCTTCCTACGCTCAGCCCTACGTCCAGGGACCCCCGCCCACCGCTCCCTACTCCACTCCCCAGCCAGCGCCCGCCTACTCCACTCCCCAGCCAGCACCGACGTATTCCCAGCCCTATCCTCCCGTCCCTGCCTCGGTGCAGCAGTACAGCGTGCCTCGCTATTCTCCCAGGCCCCAGTACTCCCCGGTCCCGCAATATGTTCCCGCGCCTCAATACGCGCCTGTGCAGCAACAGCAGCAGTACACGCCGCAGCCAGTGCCTCAATACGTGCCTGTGCAGCAGCCGCAGCAGCAGTACTCGAGAGTAGCGCAGCCATATAATGCGCCTGTGCCGCAACCTGCTTATTCGAATCCTTATGGTTATCAGCCCTACGCCACCGTGCCAACATCGTATACGCCTCCACAGACGAGATATACGCCTCCCCAACAAGCACCAGGAAGTAATATGGGCAATGGATATATGAGATATTGAGCATAATAATGGTTTTGCTTTTGTTAGATTCTTTGTTTACACAATGAAGTATTCTCATTTTCTTTTGGTTCACCATGCAGTGACTATGGGTTTCGGACAGAGGGATTTGAAAAGCTCCCTATTGCTGGGATGAGCTCAACGATATACACCCTATTCTTTGTCTTTTTCCTAACTTCGCTCTATGGTATATGTGGAAAAGGGTGGGCATTTTGTGATTTGAGTCATATTCAGCATTATTGGTCTTTTTGCATTAACAATGCTTTCTGCTTCAATATTCGATATTAGAGAACGAGTAAAACTGTATGCGAGAATCATTGTTTGGATTCGTAGAGTTTTTCGTTGTTTCGCTGGTTCCTTCTTTGTCTCGACATTTTATGTGTTTTTCAAGTTTCACGAATTCTACTCGTTTAAATATTCACAGCCGAATATGTAGAGTGACACTTGCTACCATTCCCTACTATTTCTTCTGTATGCAGATTCTTGTTTGCTGCTGTATCTAATTCACTACAAATTTCATTTAGATATTTACGGGTTATTGCAGTTTCGGTCCATCATCTCTCAGCGAATGCTCGCGGTTTCTTTTTATGTATTCTTTACTCACCCCAAGATCGTGGTTCGAATCCAAAACATCCTCTTTCCACTTACCCTCTCCATCCTCATCCTAACCATCGCTCTTCTTTATCATGCCTCTTCCTTCCAGCCTTACGCCTTCCAAATCGTTCTCATCGCTCTTTTCTTCCTTTTCTATCCGCCCTCCAAAACCAGTACTCCCCAATCCACTCAGTTCGAAGTCTGGCTCTACTTCTTCCTCTCCACGATTCTTCCGTTATCCTTCTTTGTCTTTTCCTCCTTCTCTCAACTCAAATCCGCTCCTTTGTCCTTCACGCTTCAACTGATTTTGCTTTCCTCAACGCCCGCCTCCGTATTTCTCGGCCTGCTTTCCTTTCGTTATTTCTCCTGGGCGCGTAGAGATCCGAAAGCCGAGCCATGAATAGAGATCGAAGCGAGTCGACTGAACGTGCTCAAAGTGCTCTTCCTCATTCTCTTTCTCTACACGCTGCTTCTCGTTCAAGTTGTTCTCGTCCCAATCAGCCCCTTAAACCACGTGTTCCTCTTCACAGCGACGCTGTGCGCGCTCTTCCCCATTCTCTCCCACTTCCTCAACTACACAAAGTCCGATTGAATTCGTTCTTTCACGCAGTCAATGCATTCGGCACATCTCGTCCCTCTGCATTCTCGTCGTCTCGGCAGCCGTCTGTCTTCTCGCCAAAACTTCCTGGGTCGTTTTCCTCATCGTCATCGTCGGCGCGTGGTGCTTCGCACAGTTCTATTACACGCGATCACTCAGCGTAATCGCGGTTTTCGAGTGGGACGTAGCTCTATCTCGGGTTGGCCGGGTGTTTATTCGCATTGGTCGTTCGAGTTGTAACACGCGAATTCACCAGCATTCAGTTTTCCACTCATTCATTCGCTCATTCAATTCGTAGATTCTCGCTTCCCAAAGATTTCTCGCAGACCCTCATGCTACTTATCATCACGTTCCTCGCGGTTTCGCTCGCGATTCCCGGCGCGTTGCTGCATGAGCGAAGCCCAGGACTGCTGAACGCGCTTTGTTTGGTGTCTGGAATCCTTTTACACGTGATCGAATATTGCCTGATCAACACACACGTCGATTTCTGGCAGAGTAGTTCTAACAACACAGCTCTCTCTCTCTCTAGTGTCGATCGAGCTTTATTCCTTCTCCTATATTCTTCTCACTTCCTTCATCCTCTTCTTTGTCTCGCTCAAGTTTCGATTCGATCGGGTTTTGACGTAGACTCTATTCGGAAAATCGATTGGCTCCTTGGATCGTTCGACTCCTCCTCACCATTTCGATCAGCAAAGCGTGTCTCCTTCTCACAAACTCCATTTCTGCAGAGCTCTCCATCAGCCTGTTAATCGTGGTGTATCTCGGTCCGTTCTTCCATTATCGTCGCGAACCGATCCACATTCTTTGGAACTTCGCGATCGTTGTCGCCATCGACGTTTTCTCCTTCGCTGGCCTCGTTCGCTATTTCTCCAATTACGTTTCCACGCGCGTGGCGATTCTTCTAACGCTCTTCGTCGTCATCGCAAGCCTGTTCTGTCTGTTCTCCGTGTTTACCGTCAACACGCCAATCGAAACAGCGACGTTGCTTCGCAGAATCAACATCCTTCTCGTGGTGGTCGGGTTTATTCTGCTCGTAATGAACCCCGATTTCTCCACAGTCGTGAGAGATTTCGACTTCAGTGAGAGCGAATCGCCGCTGATTCATCCGCTCCTCGCTTTGTCGATCGCGATCATTCTGATTTGCTGCTTGATTCTTCACGTGTTGCCGTCGAATTACGCGATCCATTTATTCACGGTGCTCTCCATCGCAGTCTCTCTTTCCATTTTCGTTTCGTTCTCGTACTATCCAGCCAATCAAGTGTTGCATTTGCTCGTCGGTTTACTCATCACCGTCTACTGCCTGCTGGTTCTACACGCCGAATATTCGCTGCGAATGCCGTCGCTTCTCACGCAGACCGTGGGCAAAACGATTCCTTTTTTGTATCATTGAACTATTGAATGGAATGAATGAAAGGTTCGGAATGTGGATTATTCTCACCGCCATGCTCATCATTGTGAGTTATGCCATTTACTCCTACTATCCGCTCAAAAACGGAATTAGTAGACATCGGAATGGCTTGATCATCATAGATTACTTAACGTACACGCTGTTCGCTTCGTTGTCTCTCACCATTTTCATGGAAGTCGTTTTTTCGCTCTTCTTCTACATCCGTCTTTCTTCCTTCCCCTCTTCCCCCAAAGTTTCCCCGTTTCTCCATTCTCAAATAGACGAACTCCGTTTTCTCGTCTGGAGAAATGAAAACGTTCTTCCCGATAGTGAGAACGATCAACGACACGTTCGTCGTATTTGCGTTTCTTTCGCTCGTCGTGTTGGCGCTGCTTCTGCCCTCCTTCGAGCCTTATTTGCTCTATTTCCCGCTGATTTTGCTGCTTTTATCGGGACGAAGTGACCGAGAACAAGCGTCTTTGCTGGATCGAGTCGTCTCGCGCGTTCATTATCTGATCCTCCCCTTCGTTTTCACTTGTTTGATTCGGTTTGTGAGGGAATTGGAGGAGATGCGATCGCCGATCAGCAAGCGGAAAACGGATTTGCTTTACTACTTGTTGACGGATCGGAAGGTGCGGCAGATCCGCGAGATTTTGTTTTTCTGCGCGTGCACGCCGTCGTATTACGCGTCGTTCTGTTTGAGCCGTGGGTTCTTCTATTTGAACGAGATCTTCATTACGATCTTCGGACTGTTGTGTGTGCTGGGAATCTTCGGCGAAACGCCCTTGATGCACGTGTATTCGATCGTGGGACTCGTTTCTTCCGTCCTTCAATTCTTGTATGTGAAACGAAAAGAGAGAGAAAGCTCCAAGTATATTTAGTAGTGTGTTCTTTCCCTGTTGGATCCAACAAACACTCGACTCATTCCTTCTACTACTACTACTACTTCCAAATTCGAATTACTCCGTCCATGCAGCTCGTCAGCAGCAATTCTTCCTTCTCGTTTCCAGTCACCACCATATCCGTAATCGCCTTCGGATGCACTGGATGCACTTCGCTGCTTCTCGACGACGTCGCGATGTCCCTCTTCGCCTCCACGCACTTGCAAACCGTTCCTTCCATCTTGTAGTAGTCCTCCACGCCGCTCTTCTCCACGCTGCACACCGTGTACGACGGCTCCGACTCTTCGAAGCTCCAGAATCGCACGCAGCGATCGCCTCCAGCAGTCAGCACATAGCTCGGATCGTCTATCTGTTACGCTTCGCTCCTCAGCGTCTACAAGGCGAGTAAGAGTTCAGATAGGGCGGCATGACCATCGCGTTGATGCTGTGTTGATAGACGGGCATGTGGCTATCCACCAATCCGAACGTCGATTCGTTCAAGTTCTGCACTTCACGACCTGGCTGCTCGCTCTACCTTCAGCGACACGTGGTTCAATTCCACAGCGGACTGCTCGCCGACCTGCAGCGAGCGGCAGCACTCTCCCGACTCCAGATTCCACAGATACACGCGGTTATTTCCGCTCGCGGTCCACAGCGTCGGAATGGACTCCAGCCTAGAATCAACGCGCGTCCTCGAGGCTACCGCTGGCCCAGGCGAGTTCGCGTGATGGAGGCCTGGTCGGACTGCTGCCAGAGATTAACGAGCAGCGGGTAGCGCATGTTGTACACTTGGATCGATCCGCGCGAAGTGGACGCCACCAAAATCTCGCTGGCGCTGTCTGGAGGTGAGGAGCCGAAAAGAAGCGAACCGTAAGCGAGGCTGGTGATGACTCCGAGCGAGCTGTTGACGGGAATGCGCGTGACGGGCTTGTAGACGCGGGAATCGACGAGGGAAATGGAGTTCATCGAGGCGTAGAAGAAGCAGTTCTGTCGCGAAGAAGGCGCGCTCACCGACGTGATCAGCGAGGATTCGGTGAAGGAGAACTCCTGCTCCTGCGAGAACGAATCGTCCGCGTGCGTTCTGCGCGTCAACGAACAAGAAAAAGGAAGCGAACTCGATGTTCAGCATCAGCAGATGGCCGTCCGCCGTCGAGTAAATCAAATGCGTTCCGTCAGCGCACAGATGCATATTCGTGATCCCGGCGCTCTGCCTTCACAAAGGAACACTATTCCATACCACGTGGTTGATCACCAATCCGCTGTAATCGCGCCGCGTCAGCTTCCCAGTGTCCAAATACCCGATTTCTCCGCTTTCGTTTCCCCAATACACAATATTGCTTCCCTACGGTCCACTCAACCCTCCAATTCCCACGGGAATCGTCGCCAAATGCGTCACGCTGGTCAGAGATTCGGTCTCGACGCATCGAACCAGATCTCCGCTCGGCTGGTAGCGATTCACATCTACCCATGACCCCCTTTTTTCATCGCAACTCTTTCCAATATTCGGCACATACCGACGCGTCGGCTTTTCCGGCGATGTCATTGGCTGATTGATCGACGGGCGTCGCTGGTCGATCCCGACTCCCGCGGGGATGTACAGCGATCCAGCGCGCGACTTGGTTCGATTCAAAGCATCGTCGCCCATCATGGCGAGGCGGACGCGTCTTTGAATGGCGGCGGCGCTGGCTTTGTCGGCTTCGAGCTCGTAGCGGATGAACGATCGCATGTACATCTGCTTGGTGAAGACGTCGGGCGTGACCAGGTCGGTTCCCATATCGAAATCGAGCGTGGCCTCGGCGATCATCACGTTCATCTTCTCTCGGCGACCTCCGTTCTGCCGGTCGCGCTCTTGCTTCTCGACGCCCTCGGCATTCTCGGCCTCCTCCAGCTGCGTGTAGTCGAGAGGAGGGTGGAGGTGGACGGTGAGCGCGTCGCGCGTCCAGGGAAGGTAGAAGACAGGGCAGTCGTAGTAGTCCTGGATGAGTCGAATCATCATCGCTTGGGTGGTGGGCTTGGGATAGACGCGCTCCATCAGAAGCAGGCATTGAATGACTTTCTCGCGGATCGCAGGGTTGGGATGCAGAAGCAGAGGCCGCTATTTTGATCAGCACTCTCAATCAAAAAAGAAGTACGATGGTGAGGATGATCGCTTCCGCCGTCTCTTTGGGCAGAACGTTTTCTTGGTCTTCGAGCAGCGCGACGAAGACGGAGAGGACTTTCAGCATGACCATGTGGCGCATGCTGTACACCGAGTTGATGATCACCGTCATGAAATCGGTGAGTCCGTTCGTCGAGCGGCGATAGAGCAGCGAGAACGCGTCGATCGCGAGGAACTTCACGTAGAACGACGGCGAATTGACTTTGGCCATGAACGACGTCGCGATGATGTCGAAGAACATTTTATACCCGAAGAACGTGTAGAAATCGTCCATGTGCTGGATGATCACGCACGCGATCTACAATCGGTCAACCGGCGTTCTGGACGCTTACCGCGGGAGACTCCTCGTCGGAGTCGCTCAGCGCGCGCAGCAGACACATTCGCACGCTATCGCGCAGCTGCTCGATGTCCTCGCTGTAGGAACTGGCCACGCTGATCTTCGTCTTGTCGGCTTCCTGGCTCTGCGTCTGGGCTTCGTAGATCTTCTCCTTCTGCTCCACGTTCAGCAATCGGCGGCCTGACAGAGCGATGTCCGACAGACACTCCGCCACCGTCAGCTTCACTTGATAGTCGTCTCTAGGCGTCACGCTCCCGCGGGGATCCGACTTTTCTTGGGCGGCGGAAATGGCGGGGAGAATGTACGTGGAAACGAGGTTGAAATCGGAGCGAGGAAGCGTGTGGATGCAGTTCAGCACGCTGGTGATGCATCGAATCGCCTATCCCTCAGTCTTGTTTCCTTCCCCCACTTCACTCATCACCGAAGCATATTCCGACGTGGGCGAAACGGGTCTGCACGCCTCCATGAGCACATTCACGAGGTGAGGGAGAATGCGATGCAGCACGACTTCGTCGTCCAGATAACGGCTCAGATCGGTCAGGAATCGCATGGCGTAGATCTTGCTCACCGCGTATTTCACGCTGCGCAGCGACGCTGTCACCAGCGGCAACACCAGCAGAATGCTCTCCTTGCCGAACGGCAGCGCGGGAACGCGCTCGTCGACCTCCTCCTCCACTTCCAGCACATGATCTCCCATCGGCGTGGGCGTCTTCGCGAGCTGATCGTCGTGCGCAGCGTCCTCGCCGCTCTCCATGCGCTGCTTCAACGCAGCGATGCTCTTCTCGAGCGAGGCCAGTCGCTCGCCGATCTTGCTCTCATACCCGTCCAGATTGAGGCTGACGCAGCGATTCGGCGCGGGCTCCGCGGTACTCATCCCGCGCACTCGCTCCAGAAGCGACTGGAGACGCAGCGCGTAGTGCGCGTAGCGCTCTTCCTTGCTGACGTTCCGCACGCCCAGCATTTCTACGCGTCACCCGCACGAAATCGAAGAGAACGCTGCATGATCTCGGTGTACCGACTCAGCACCAAAGCGATGCGAGCGTCGCTTCCGCAGTTCACGGCACGCATGGATTCGCGGAACAACGGATAGACCATGGTGCGGAAAATCATCGGGAATACGCTGTCGTCGTTCGTGAAGCGATTCAGATATCTGCTCTTCAATCAAAAATCCTTTGGAATACTGCTCGGCGGAGCTTCGCTCCTTGTCGTTCTTGTTGATCATCGCCTCCACGAGCTCCTAAGAGGAATCGATGTGTTTCTGTGTCCCTACTCGGATTTTCTCGTCCGAGATTCGGTTCAGAATCGGGCTGAGATCCACGTCTTCGGATCGATATCGCAGCAAGGAGCTGAGATCGAAGAGTTCTTGGCCGTGGGTGAAGATCTCCGCGATGACGCAGCCCATCGAGAAGATATCCGAGCTCCAGCTACGGGAAGCTTCTCTCCGAACTTCCTACTGGATATCGCAGGGCTGGTCAGGAGGCAGCGTTCCGTCGGTGTAGCAGGGAGGATTCGCGTTGGTGATCTCGCCGCTAGGCATGACAGAAATGAAGAGAAGCGACATGGGATACTGGACGATTCGCTCGGGGGCCAAATAGCAGGCGTGGCGCTTTTGCGAGGTGAAGAAGTAGGAGAAATAGGCTAGGGTTAAAACGAGGATAGAGACACACTGTAGATGTTGTCCTCGAGAGAGAGCTGTGCGGGTTTGTAGTAACCGAAATCCGTGGAATGAAGGAACGCAGCCAACAAAAATATGAGGATATGTTAAATACACCCAGCCCGTAGAGGTCACGACGAAGTTTTCGGGCTTAATGTCACCGTGAGACAGGTTCTGGCTGTGCAGCTGCTGCAATGCCTAAAAAATCATCGAGAATAGACCACATCTTACTTGAAGACCCTGGTACACGATCCAGCGCTTTTCAATATCACTAGGGAACGGGCGAGAACTAGAAATGAATGGAAAAACGCAGATCTACTTGAGGCGAGCGTCTAGGCAGCTATGAAAGTAGGGTCGAACAAGATATTCAGTCTGGGTCTTTTCATCAAAGAAAAAGCGCTAAAATGAAATATGCAAAATACAAAATACAGTGAAAGGAGCCAGATTTGGTTGTTCGATCGGATTTAACTTCGAATTCACATAATCCATATATTTTTCGTGCTGGCGGAGGGTTTTTACATCCGAGGGCACTTGGAATGCCTTAATGACCATGTATCCTTTCGGATTTCGAGCAAGTCCCGTTTTCATATACTTCCCATTTCCAATTTGATACTACAAATAACAGTACTAAAAACACTCCGACAGGAATGAGTTTCCCTTCTGATGTAGTGGTATTGGCAATACCACGGGACTTGGTTTTTGAGTAGATTATAATATTTCCCATTAGAAATACACTCTTTTGTAGATCTTATACCCCTAATTATTTGGGTCGAATGATCGCAAACTGTCCCGATTCTTGGAAAACAGAGAATGGTACTTTCTCTTCTATTTGAAGTATTTCAGTGGAAATTAATCGTGATAAAATGATAGTTGGGTAGTACATACGGATAGAATTTGGTTATTGTTTAATTGTCGTATTGTTAGTGTTGAATATATGTGAGATAAGGTGGATTGTAGATTGTGAATGTTAATAGGGTTCTATCTTGAGAAGTGTGGAGTTTTGTAGAAATAGGTACTTTTACTGGAGGTCGATAATCGGATGCTGACTTACCTTCAGAAGATAGTTGTAATTTTGAAAGTGATATTTATATTTGTACTGAACAAGGAGATTGGTATGTTATATATGTACAATGGAATAAACAAGAGTGTGGAAACACGAATAATACAAGAACTAACTTGTTTCCAGAGAGTTTCCCATATTGTTCCAGGAAAATTGGTTTTGTGACAAGAATCAGCAACAAAGAGAAATAATACATCAAAGCCAACCTATTCCAAAACAATACACGACCCTTGTCTAACAACTTCTTCCAATATCACTTAGTAATTGTCCTCACACACAATGAAAATACCAAATACATTACAGAAAGTGAGTTTTGGAATCACATTATTCCTCAAAGTTTAGTTCATGTCAAAAGAAGGTGCGCGAGGACGCGTCGGATTGGCAAATGGTGGTAATACCTGCTTTATGAATGCCGCTTTACAGGTAACAACCTAACACTTTTTTGTCATGGAATAGTTGCTCATGCACTCTCCCGAGGTGATAATTCCCTTTTTAGATACTGAAGAAGACCCGATTGTCTTTGAGTGACGAATTGCCTTACAACTAGGAAGGGAAAACAAATGACAAGTATAAAATCGTGCGAGAATTCGCGAAGTTAGTCCGGAATCATTACACAACCACATCAAAGAGTCAGAACCCTCAGCAGTTTCGTAAAGCAATGAAAAACATTGCGTCCTATCTCTGCGACGGTTCCCAACATGATTCCCACGAGTTATTGGTGAGTTTGCTCCTTCGAGGTGATTTCATAGAATTTTGTGCTCCAAGGGATTGAAGAGGAGCTTAACAAGCCGCAAGAGGGAATAAAGTCTGTGGAGAGCAACTACATTCCTCAATTGCCCGAAAGCGACGAGACGGATTCCCTAATCTACGACAAATCGGTAGAATGGTGGGACCACTACAAGGCCTGCAACAGCAACTACCTCACGGACGTGCTCTACGGCGAGATCTGTAACCGCATCCAGTGTACCAAGTGCAAAAAAGTACTCATTTCGCTCTCCACTGATCCGCAGTGCATCTACAACTACTCCGCCTTCAACACTCTCTACGTCCCCGTCCAGAAGAACTCCGTGACGCTCAAACTCACGCTGGTTCTGCAGCTCTATTCGCAGAAAGAAGACGTGGTGAACCTTCTCTACTTCACTCTCCCGCTCTCTGTGAAGTCCAGCGACCCCATTAAGGTTCTGGACATGCGGCTGCGAGACCAGCTCTGCAAGCAGAGCGACTCCTTCCATGAATCCTCCATCGATTTTTCGGAATTCCTAAAATGTAGCCGAATTGTGTACTTGTTACGAAAGCAGGTGAAAGGGAATATTGAAGTATGGGTCCGGTTTGAATCATGAGGAATAGTATTCTCGAATTGTCGAATCGACGCTCGTTTCTGAATTCGCCTCTCCGAAGTCGATTTCGATTCTTGCTTATTTCGTGCCTCCCACGCAAAAGAACTCCATCCCCGTGTTTCTCGACGTCGCTCTCTTGCAGCTCTTACAGCTAAACGGAAGTTCGTCCAGCAATCCTTACGAATGCTACAAGGTTCGAGCGAACACCGTAACGATTCCTCTCTTGTTTTGTTTCGCACGCACCGACTCCATGCGAACTGTGTGGCGTCGATTTGAGCGACTGCTTCGGATTTCCGCGGGAAACCGACTGTACAGTAATCTGAGCAATCAGAAGGCGGCAGGCCAGTACGATCGGGCGTACGCCCAGGTGCCGATTCCCGTGGATTATTTCGAAAACAGTTTGTTCTTCGACGTGGAGGCGGGGAACGAAGAAACCGAAAATGGGGAAACGGAGAAGAACGAAACGTCCAATGAGGAGAAAAAGGAGAACGATGCTGCAGAAGAACAAAGCGAAGAAGAAGAAGAAGTAGTAGAGAAAACCGCGGAAAATGCAAAATCCGAACCGAATTCCCAAAACGAAGCGAGCCAATCAAACAGCGAAGATCCTTCCAAAGCGAACGAAACGCCCCAAACCGAAGAAACTCCCGTGCCTAGCGAGCAAACCAATGCAGAGGGAAACGGAGAAGAAAACGTGGAAACCTCGGTTCCCCCGTTGAAGTTTCCCCTTTTATTTGCGACGTCGCTGAGCGAAATGAGTCAGCCGTTCTTCAATTTCTCGTGCATGCAGCGCATCCCGCGGGAATCTTCGCCTGTGATTTCCTTGTTTTCGGAAGTGAACACGAAATCGGATTATCGCTGTGTGCTTCTTTCCGCGACGCTGTCTTCCTCTCAGATTCCGAGTTTTTTCGATTTCGAAGGCGTGAAGAACAAAAACGAGGTGGTTCTATCGCTGGTGAAGGCGGTGTGTTTGGAGCCCTCGCCGGTTTGCTACGCCGAAGAGTCGCTGGAGGGAGATCGAAGGCGAAGAGACGAGACTACGCAGCTCTCTCTGTACGACTGCATCGAGCTGAAGAAAACGTCCTCTGTGCTGCTTACAGGATCGAAGTACTCTCCACTCTTTACTTTTCACTCTTTATAGCACTTGTCAGCAATGCCATGATTCCAATACCCTCGAAACCACACCCTACTTATCGAGACTTCCTCCTCTTCTCCTCATCCAATTGAAGCGATTTAAGTATTCCGTGAACGGCCGATCGCGGCTTGGGAAGCAGAAAATCAACACCTATGTCGACTACCCGCTGGATGATCTGGACATGACCGAGTTTCTGCTTCCTTCCATGCGGAGCCAGCTTCCCTCGCCTGCACAGGCACATTACCGATTAATAGGCGTCGTGAATCACAGCGGAACGGCAGATTTTGGGCACTATTACGCGTACTGCAAGGACGAATACAACGCACAGAACAACTGGTTCGAGTACAATGATTCGTCGGTGTCTGCGGTGCGCGAGGGAGAAGTGGTGAATAAAAACGCGTATGTGCTGCTGTATCGCCGTGCTGATCTGGGTTCGGAGATCTATTCGACGATTAGTTCGATGAAGATCGCGGCGGGGAAGAAGACGGTGACGATGGAGGATATAAGGGAGAACTTTTTGAAGGTGGAGAATGAAAAGAAGCTGGGACGCGAGCGGAATGACGGCGTGGATTGCGATCGAAAGCAAGGCATGGAAGTGCCGGACGACGATGTGGAGAGTCCCAAAGCGAAAAACGACAAAGAAGCAAGCAAAGAGGAGACGCCAAGCAAAGCAAGGAAGTCGAGTCAGGAGCAGGTGGAAGGGAAGAAGCGGTTATCCAAGCACGAACGCGATCTTCTGAAAAAGCAACAACGCGAAGAGCGACGAGCAGAGCGTCGATCGCAACGAAGGTGAGGAGTGTGTTGTTTGTTGTTTGTTGTTTGTTGTTTGTCTCAAGAAACACAATACACAACCATTTCAGAATGAATAGGTTCACTTGCTCGACATGCTTTCCACTAATTTCACAGTCGAGAACACCGTGGCGATCACCATCAAAAGGAATGCAGCAATGCCTAAAATGACATGAGTGAGGACCTGTCGCTTTCGCATCGTCGATTTGAACACGGAATAATGAATCACCACCGGGATCAAAATCGAAGTCGCAACGAACGCAAACCCGCCAAGTGCGCATTAAGGGCCCCTCCAACCCCCTCAACCTCAAGGATATACAAATTGATGACTTCCCCAAAGAACGGAAGCACGTAAGAAATGAAGCTCAACGCTCCGATCTGCAAGAAACGAATCAGCAGTCGCTGCCGATCGCACACAAAGAACGTGTTCTTCGTCACCGGGCAGTTCTTCTCCAGCAACTCCGACGTGGAGCTGAGCAGCACGGGCTGCGAGCACACGCAGGACACCCACATCAGCACTTTAATGAACACGCCCCAGCCGCCGTTGCCCAGATTAGACACGATGTTGTCCGCGATGTTCCAGTTGTTCGAGGCGTCGCCGCCGGAGGAGAACGCGATGGTGGTGGGCACAGCGAAGATCATGTACACCGCGCACACGCCGAGAATGCTCTTCATGGTCACGCTGAATGTCTGGGGCTGCTGGGCGCGAGCTACTTGCTTCTAGCGGTGAGGGAGGAAGGAGAGGAGGCACGAAGTAGGTGAGGAAGCAGAAGTTGTAGCCGAGCGTGTAGGGAGCCACGCCGAGATTCGCGAAGAACTCTTTGATGCCGCGGCTCCAGAGAAGCTGCGGATCGAAGTGAATGGAGTAGGTGGAGAACCCGAAGCTGGGAGTGAGAGAAATAAAAAGAGAAGACATGACGACCACGACGTAAGCGAGAATGAGCGTGAAAATGCCGAACCAAGACACGAAGAAGAGTTGCTTCGTGTTCCGGATGCAGCACAGCACGTAGCAGCACAGGGTGCTTACAATGTGGAGAATCAGGTCACGGATCGTTTTGTTGCCGAGGAAAGACTCCGGCCAGGGAAGATCCTTGATGAATTCGAACATGCTGATCATCGTGCCCAGCATCACGCTCCAAACGGTCATGTAGAAGAAGACCAGGAAGACGTAGTAGCCGTTCATACCGTAAAGCTAGTGGTGACGAAAAAAACAAACACAAACTTGGTACATCAAGTTCGCGTAGTCATTATCGATTTTCAGACCACCACGAATGTTCAGATTTCGCTTTTTTAATCCTTCGTTGGCTTCGATAAGGTAATGTGTGTTGATAATGTTTGCAAAGGTAACCATAAAAAACACGATGATCGCCGGAATAATTCCGAGCTACATGAGAGGCAGATTCGAATAATACCTGCGTAATGGTAAAGGGAATTGTCAGACAGCCAGTACCAGTTACGGTCTTGACGATGGTGACTGCGAACTATAAATGACAACGCATCCCGAGACAAACCTCATTGTTTGTAATGGAGATGTCGGGAACCACTGGCAGTTCTTCCGTTTTTTTCTCTTCGACCGGAGCAACGGGAACAACCACACTTGGAGTGGGTGTTTTTAAGTCCACCTTCAATTCATTGTTAGCTACTTCAGGCTTCTTGATGTCCATGTCCAGTGTTTTATCTCCTTCCATGGTATACTAAAAAATTGGCTAAAGAACTAGAAAGTGAAAAACTATGGAGTGGAAAAGAGCAAACTCCCCCATTCTTTGGTAGAAAAGGAAACTTTTTGCCGCGGGAATTAAACAAGACCGCCATGCCATTTTATTCCATCCATCCATCCATCCATCCATTTTACGAATACCTATGCGTGGTTGTGCAGAATGCAAAAAACGAAGCAAAACAATAATAGGTGGAAATCTTTCTGCCTCTTCATTTCAAGTCTGAAAAGGATAGAAACAGTGTGCAAAATATCGATAATCGATAATTCGTGGAAAATACAAATGGAGGGAAAAGATGAGTGGGACAACTCTCAAAAGAATGTCTGCTGAAACAGAGGAATTGAAGACAATAAAGGAAACATTGTCCGATTTGAAGCGCATGGTGGATGCTCAGTCTCTTACCGAAAGAGCCAGTAAAATGATCCACCTCTCAATTCCAAAGATAATGATTCAAAGAAAGCCAAAATCACCCACAAAAGAGAACGAAGAGGTACAAACTGAGCATCACGACACAATTTCAACTGGAATCTGCATTCAACTAACGCCTCCATCTCCGGATAAGAGGAGAAAGGTTGATATCGGGGGGACAATGCTTGACTCTATGTTCTCCTTTCGAAATAGCAAAGTGAATGAAGTGAATCGAGAAGACCACCAAGCAACGATAAAGATGGAAATTGAAGATGAGTCAAAACTGTTTCAAGAGTCTTCAACTGTGAGTGAAGTGAATACGATGAAGGACTCCGTGGATTCTGAAGCTTTACGTTCAAACCCCTTGGCTCATCCCGTGGAGAGTCGTGCTATTCCACCTTCCAATCCAGATATTCCACAGAAACAATCTATGGAGGCAGTCGATACCAGTGCATTGAATGCAACTATCGATGCAAATCTGGAAAAAGAGGCTTGTGCATCAGTTCCTGATGAGTGTAAGGAAGCCAAGCAAGCTGTTGAGGAGAAGATTGAATTGGAAAACATAAATAAAGTTGATTGTCCGCAAGATGAAAATAAGCAACAATCAATTGGTGGCAGCAATGGGAATGTGATATCTGCTGAATCAGATCAAACTGAGAGTAGTGAAAAAGTACCTCAATGTGAAGAAACTGCTCCAAACAATGAATTGAACTCGTTCCAACCTGATCAAGTGATTGGTTCTGCTGGTTGTGATCAGATTCTTCCTGAGCAGCCACTAGATAACCTGCCAAGCAAAATGGAAGAAACGAAAGAAGATAGTGTGGTCAATGAGGCAAAAGAGATTAATGGATCTACTGTAATTATTGAGACAATAGAGGCTAATGAAACTAAAGAAACGACTGAAACTAGAGAGATTGCTGAGATTACTGAATCAAATGAGACAAATGAAACTACTGAAACAAGGAATAAAGCAAGTGAAACGAATGAGTCAAATGAATCAAATGAGAGTGTTGAGTCAAATGAGACTGCTGTAACTTCTGAAACTAAAGAGATTATAGAGATTGCTGAAACTGCTGAAACTGCTGAGACAAATGAATCAAAGGAGACTGCTGAGACTACTGAGACATTTGAGACAAATGGAACTACTGATACAGTCGATCAAACAATTGAAACAAGCGATAAAGCAAATGAAACAAATGAGTCAAATGAACCAAACATAGAAAACAAAGCAACTGAAGTAACTGAAACAATTGAAATGAATGAAGCAAATGAAACTACTGAAACAAAGATAGAATGTGAAGGAGAGCAAAATATCAGCATAGAACCTCAATCATTAACTCGAGAAAATAACTCTCAATCGAATCAGTCGAATGAAGAAAGCGACAAATCTGTTAGTAACATTACATTGAATGCTTTGGAAACAACGAAGAGTGAATTCATCGAGTGTGAACCATGTGCCACATCAGTGAATTCAAGTAGTGAAATTGAAATCACTGTAACGAGTAATCCAAAATTGAATGAGCCAAGCAGCACTACTGATAATTCCTCTTCAACGGTGAACGTAACAGATTCGGTCCATTTGGAGATCTCACAAGTGTTTTCTCAATCGCCATTGAAGATTGAGGAAGAAAACAAACCCGATATGGAAATTGAAGAAGCTGAGAAGGATAATGTGAATAGTGAGAAGGAAGAGACGGCAAAGAAGGAAGTCGAATCAGCAATGGAGATAGAAGAGGGGCATGCTGATTCTTCCTCTTCGATAGAGTCAAACAAAATGGAAGAAGAAAATAGAATTGAAGTGGAGGAAAGGGATCAGCAGGATGATGTGAACAATAATCCCATGGAGAAACCGTCCGAGATTGAATCGATCAGCGAAGTGAAATCCAACGATAAGATCCAAAGTGATATTGCTCATGATTCTACTTGTTATCTTGAACCAAAACAAATCGATGAATCGGTTGTAGAAAGTGGAGTCATTGACAAAAAGGAAGTGAAATGTTCCGATGGAGAACCGATTTCTGCTTCGCCGACTGTTGTTTTGTCTGCGAAGGATGCAACCAAGTCTCCTACAAAAGAAATATTGGAACCGCAAAGGGAAGATGAGAAAACAGTCGATTTGAAACCAGAAATTGATTCTCCCGTCCAAACCAAATCAAATGAGTCAACCGAAATCAAAGAAACGATCGACTCTTCTATTCAGAATGAGCAGAATGAGCCAAGTGATGATATCACAACAATCGATTCTCCAATTCAGTCTGAATCTAAAGGTCCAAATCATTCACTTTCCATTAAGTCAACCGAAATCAAGGCAACGACTGAATCTCCCATTCCCTCTCAATTGATCGATTCCCACCCTCGAAATTCACAAGTTTCCAACCAAACTGCTTTGGCTTCTTCTCCGCAGAGTTCTTCGGATGATTGCTTACCTCCGATGCCCACTTCGCCTCCCGCGAATCAACAGTCCATCACCCATTTCTTCCCAGTAACAAAGAATCATTCGCCAATCTCGCACCGAACCACCCAGAAGGATCACGCTCCAATCTCTCAACCAACCGCTTTGAATTCATCCTCCGCTGATTCTCCGATTTGTTCACATCCTTCACCTCTCCCTCGTTCTTCCTCCACGTCCAACAAGAACGATCATCTCCAGTCAGCCTCACCACTGCCATCAAATCAATCGCCTTCTGAACCTTCGTCTTCCCCCGACGCAATCAATTCAATTCCTTTGTCCTCTCCGACTCAATCCAAACCATCCAACTCATTCCCTTCGGCTCCTTTCAAACCTCCACGGTCCATCGAACCCTCTTCCTCCCATCTACCACCCACTTCTTTGAATTCTCCATCTCCCATCCCGCCTCAGCTAACCTCCGTGAAAAACCTTCCCCTCTCTCTCGAGTCCAAAATGAATTCCATTCTCAACCAACTCGACAGCCAGCTCTCCAGTTGCCATCAGCCTTACCGTCCTGTTTCTCGTCAACCCACACCTCCACCGCTTCCACCTCCTTCGCTTCCCATCTCCCGCTTAGTCTTTGTTTACATCTCCAATCGAGGCTGTGCCGTTGGGCTTGTTCCTCACTTTAATCTCCAGGATCGGATTCGATTGCTGATTAGTTACATTCTGCACACTCCCTCGCTGCTTCGCCATCATCCCGTTTTGACCAGCTCGATGCTTCCCGTACCGGAGTTCCTATCGTACATGAAAGAAAAACAGCTGCCATCGATCGTGATTCCGATCTTAGAGATTGTCGTGGATGGCTCTTCCCTGCTGCTTCTCAACGACGAATCCATTTTTAAGTCGGTTTGTTTCGTTCGGTTGACGTTAGCTTTCTACTGAAAACCTATGATTTGCTGATCGTCGATCCGATCCAGGACATTCACATTCAGAACGTCGAGTCTTGCTGTCGCTTCGTGCTCGCTCAATCTACTGTGTTCACTCGTAGCTCAATCAAGAATTCTGGTGGTACAAACAGTCCTACGAACAATGCGATTCGGATAACAAACGAATTCGAGTTTGCTTTCTTTGCTTTCTCTTCCTTTCTAGTTAAAGAAAACATTCATTGCCAACCTTCTCTTCCCTTCTCTCCAGCTCATTCAAGCCGAATACTCGGCGCTTCCCACAATTCAATTCGTTCCTCAGGAAGACGAGGAGGTGAAGCTGAGTCGGAAGCTGCTGGCTTCGGATTTCTCTGTGTTTTCGCTGCTCTCCGCGCTGGAAGACGAGTTTTCGATTGTTACCGAGCTGTTCAGCGAGTTGATGGGTGAGAGAGGGGATCGAGAATAAGCTGTAGAGATGTATTTTGGGCTGAAGAAGGTGAAGTTCGTTGTTGAGTGTGTGCGATATTGTGTTGTTTGAGTTACAAACCATTGAGGATCTGAGGCCATAAAGAGGCGAATTGTGGAGATATGTAAGAGTATACATTTATTGAGTGAAGAAGCTTTCATTTTTCTCTTGCTTGGTGACGCTCATGTCATCTCAAAAAGAGAAGGTGAATTGGATTAACAAGTACGTCTTGGATTCCATGAATACCACGGACAGCGAGGAAATCCTTCAACTTCGTCAGGAAGTTGAGAAATACTCCAAGAGACTCTATTTGGAAAACTTCTGCTATGCGGAGAGTTCTCCACGACAAAGACAGAGGGGAGAAGATAGAGGTACAGAATAAGTCCATACTTTTGTTTGTTGGAGGCATTTTCCTGTTTCAATATCCTTAGTACCCTAAGACGGCAGTGAAGTCCTTAATGCCATTTAGTTATTGTCGTTGTTGTAAAATCAACCATGAACAGGGAAAGGGTCATATCTATAGTCCTAGACACATAAAGAAGCTTCGAGAATGGGCCGAAAGGCAACGGAAGCGTGTGAATAACTGCATTTTGTTAGCAGAGCCGGGGCGTGGCATTCAGAGTGTGGAAACGCATTCTTTTTGGTGTGCCTTCTGCGGAGAGGAGATTTTAGATACAGCGCCCTTCCTCGTGTATTGGAAGTGTAAGCTTTTCAATTCGTAGCAAGAACTGCCTCTCTCACCTCTGCACAAAGGAGCATCGAGACAAGGTATATGAGTTTTTTCGCGCAACTGGTACAAACCACCACGAGATCGACCTAAAGTGGTTTTACATCGGCGAGCCTTACCGCGATGAAGTCTCCCTTCCCCTCTGCTTCCTTATTTCTAGTACATCGAGCGCGTCAAAAGCCACATCTACCACAACAAAATCACTCCCTCGATTTTCGACGCTTCGCTTCCCCACCTGGGTCCTGCAACGCCCTCTCCCTCCGCCATTCCCCCTCCTCCTCCTCCTTCTCTCCCTGTCCCCTCCAAGCCTCTCTCTCTCCTCGAGAAATACCCGCTCGATTCACTTCTCTCCGGTCCCTTCCTCAGCGATCGCTTCTACCTCGGCGAGCATTTCCCGACCCTCCAAAGCGACTCGGGCATCCTCCAAAACCCCTCTGGCCGCACGGAAACGGGTCGTCGCGTGTGGGGCGGCGGGATCGTGAAGCTCACCAAGAGCGAGTGGAAGCCCTGGCCGATCGATCTGGTCTTCCAGCATCTCCGCAAGCAGCAGCAGCTCGCGCAGAAAGCCGCGCAGGACGCCGAGAAGGCGCGGCAGAAGGAGCTGGCGGCGATGATTCCGCTGAAGCACACGGAGAGCGCGACGGGCGCAGGATTGAGCTGCGTAGCAGTGTGGAACGGAGTCCAGCGTAGATCTCCCTGCCGCGATCGAGCGAAGGCAACGTGCACTCGCTGGCGCTGCCGCCATGGCTGGATCCGACGGAGACCGGAGAGGCGATGCGGCGATGGCGGAAGCAGAAGGAGTTCGAGCAGAGGTTCCAGAAGAGACATCAGGCGCTGAATGTGGGCGTGGTGCGCGGAAAGGAGGCCGGGGAGGACTGGCTGCCGAACTTCGGAAGCGTGTGGGAAAGTGGGTCGAGGGCGAAGACGCGGATCGGATTCCAGCAAGCGAAGGTGGGACCGGGAAGCATGCTGGGCGATCTGGAGAAACTGGTGAAGAGCGGAGGGAAGGATGTGTCGGAGAAGGAGAAGCAGAGGATTATTCGCGAAAGCAAGAAGAAGGTGATGGAAAAGATCCAGTTGAGAATGCGAACCGAAAAGTGAGTTTGTTTGTTGAATATATATATATATATACTCAGCAAGATGTGAAATAGAGGTTGGAAAGTGTTGTCGCGAAAAACGACTCGTGGAAGAGGACATGTATCGAAATGCTCAAGTGGAAACACAAGCAAAATAGTAGATTCGCTGTAGCAATGGTAGTGATAGAAGACTATCGCTGTTTTCGTGTTTGACCTTTAAAAATGAATGAGAAAACGCGATTCTAAATACTTTTTGAATTCCAATAATCCTAGGTTTTTTCGTAGTCAACAATTCTGTGTTGTGGGAGACTTGTTGGGATGCTCGTATCCGCCAAAGGATTGGGCACATTGAGATTCGTGGGTAGGCCGTGTTTCTTCGCGAAGGCGTTGAACTCCTCTCTTGGAAGTGCACGGCTGTTTTCCCAAGTGCGTGATCCTTTTCCAGAAGATGACAAAGATAATGCCGCCACTAGGTATCCACATGTTCTTTTTCTCTCTTTCGTAGTTTGGGAATAAGTGAGTATTACAAGGGAAAATTATACACTTTAACTTTCGACAAGGAGTCAAATCGGATAAAGAAGGAAAGCACTGTAGCGCAATGTTGTTCGTACCATTGTTAGACATCGTTGAGAAATCACACATTAACCTTACCAGTATTCATTAAAACCACAAAACTAAAGCTAACCGACATTTTTCTCCCACGCGTTCTCGTTTTCCCTTCTCTCCTTCATTCTAGAACTATCCATCCTCTGTCAAAGGAAAGTATCTCAACTACTGCTCCTGGGCGGCGTTCGGAATGGGTCTCAGTGCAGCGGGCGGAGTGCTGAGCACGCAATCCATGCTGTATCTCTTTAGTCTCCCTCAATTTACCTCGCAGTTTCGCGATCGGAATGGGCGCTGGCGCGGTACCGATGGCCGCCGCCCTCAACTGGGTTTTAAAAGACGGTCTCGGGCAATTAGGCGGTATGGCCTTCACAGCGTACAAATTCCCGCGAATCTTCCCTTTAGTCTGGTCAACAGCCGTCTCGACGCGGATTCCCGCGGTTGGCGCATCCTCTCGGCGTGGTTGCTGGAGATCTCGACCTGGCTGGAAGTGATGACTCCGCTGTTCCCGCACTCCTTTCTGCTCCTGGCGACGCTGGCGAACGTGGGAAAGAACATTTCGTGGCTCGCGGGGAGCGCGACGCGCGCTGGAATTCGCTATGGGTTCGTGAATGCCCACAACATGGGCGATATCACAGCCAAAGAGGGCTCGCAGACGGTCGCGATCACGGTTTTCGGGACGTTTTTGGGAATTGTGATCTCGAATCTGATCGGCCACGGCCATATGGAATATGTGCTGATGAGCAGCATGTGCATTAGCGCGGTCTCGTTGTTCTCCATCTATCAATCCTTGCGATGTGTGTCGTTGCCTACGCTGAATTACCAGGTCGGAGTATGAACCCGCGGTTATTTCCAGCGCGGCGAAATCGTGACGTCGCACTATTTGGACAGCGAAGAAATTTTGCCGCCAGAAAAGGTGGCGTCGATGGAGCGGTTCTATTTGCCGTACCTGAAGGTGAAGGGGCAGGACATGCCGATTGTGGTGGGAACTTCGCTTCGAACGACGCTGTCCCGCGGGAAATCGATGAAAGAGATGCGAGAGTTTATGGGTCTGTTCGAGGGGTGCAACTACGTGGTGAGTCTGTGTGACTATGTGAGAAAAGGAGAGAGAGAGAGTGAGGAATAGAAGCAAGGCATTTTTCGATCCATTGTGAATCATGAGGGGAGGAAGAAGCAAATCATTGGAATCTCGCTGAAGGTGGGAGCGGAGTAGTGTGTCGAGGTGCTTGCTGAGTAGTTCTAACGACCAATTGAAGGCGTATTATCATGGGTTCTTGCTTCGCAAGGCGATTAAGTCGATGTTGGTTAGTTGCGCGAATTGTAGGGAGAGCGGGGTACAAGACGTTGGTTTCAACACGCTGATCGATTTGGTGAAGCAAACAAAGAATGGTGGAGAAGGAATTGTGTTTTGATGTGTAGAGGTTGAGACTGGTTTCCCTTTGTATTTGGAAAAGCTTGTTCAAGCGGGGTGGAACAGTAACGACTTGTTTTTGGAAGAGAAAAGTCAGAGGTATTGTAACTGTGTTGTTTGTTAAATTGGGACATTTTGGTATTTAACCCTTATCCATTGGGTCAATCCCCCATTCTAATTATAGTCTTTACCTGAACCACTGTGTGCCACACAATAAAAAAACCTACAAATGGAGCCTTTAGTGGAAAATGAAGAAAAAGTAGGATAAGGCATGTCTATATAACTGTAGCATATCGACCATGAAAAGCAAAGTCACTACAAGCACATCCTTTTGATGAGTGCTTGCTTCTTCTTTTTGTTTTTTGCATTTAACACATCCCAGGTAAGAATGCAATTTGACGTTAACGGTAGTCTATGCAGACTTCCCTGAGTGGTGCCTTGGGCTACATCAATCTCGGTTGTTTGTATGGTATGTTTGCCGGATTTTCCATTGTCGGACCTGCGGTTGTGGGCAAGATTGGACCAAAGTTCGTTTCGTGCTGTTTTTTTACCGTAGAACATCCATGATCATTGGAAGTGCTGCGTACGCTCTCGTCGTAATTGCCAACTTTTGGCCAATCGGCATTATTCAGATCCCTGCCAATCTCTTAGTTGGAATGGGCGCGGCCATTCTGTGGAACGCCCAGGGTGTGTATCTTAGCCGTTGCTCTCTCTGGGACTCACGTCACTCGTCCAAGAGTAATGTCTCTTCTCCCTTCTCACTCCAGGTTTCGCCGACATGACAAGCGAATACAATGGTCTGTTCTTCTCCATTTTCCAGTTCACCGGCTGTGTGGGAACACTGATCTGCGGTCTGATCAAAGCGGTGTTCCCCAACGTGGACAACAAAGTTCTCTTTACGATCCTCTCCATTGCCGCCGTTATCGCCTTCTTCTGCTTCATGCTCGTACCCAGCGTCGCTTCGTACGAGTCCCAATCCTCCCAAAACGACTCCCTTAACGTCGCCTCCCGCGGTTTTTCTGATGTTTAGACGGTGGGTCTGAGCGCGACGCTGTCGCTGCTCTGCACGTCGTCGAAGGTCCAGCTGATGATGCCGCTGGCGTTGTTCAACGGAATGAGTCTGGCGTTCATCGTGGGCGACGTGACGAACGATATCTCCAACCAGTACTTCGGTCTGTCCATCGTTCTCATCGCCACCTCCGTTTTCTACGGCACCAACGCGTTCTGTCCGCTTTTCTCTCTTTGCTTCATTCTTGTAGTCTCCTTGCTCTTCGGAAAACTTGCCGCGGGAAGACTCGGACGACGCGGCTGCTGCGCCGTGGCGTTCATTACGCAGGTCATCGCGTTGGGAGCCATCGTGTTCTATCGATTCCACGCCAAGGCCGGTTTCCTCGATTATGTCGTGCTGTTAACCGCGATTACGCTGCTGGCCGCGGGAGATTCGATCTGGGAATCGCAGGTATGGATGGAGAAAGAGTGCGATGTAGCCGCCTGCGATTTTGCAGACGTTTTTTGGATTGGATCGCGATCGGAATGCTGCGATTGCGAATTTGAAGATGTGGCAGAGCTTGGGAAATGTGGTGCAGTTCGTGATCGGTGTGTTTTTGAAAATGGAGAATCGAGCTGTTATTAAATCGATTATTCTTTTGGCAGTTCTCACTGTGGGATACATATGTCTGCTCATTCTGGATTATCGTGTACAGCGAATTGATATGAAGAAGGGAGAGAGTTCTCTACTGCTCTCTGCAATTGTGGGTGCGGAATAAGAGAAATTGGTTGTGTTGGAGTGATCGGGTTTTGATAGTAACCGAGAACCTGTTGTTTTTATTCTTCTTTTTGTTCGACACACATGGCTGGAAGTAGGACTTTTCCACTGAGGTGATGCTGTAGCCGGTAAGATCGTCTTGATTACATGCATAACTGCTGCTATGGCTGCATGCTCCTATTATGTCTACAACATCTATTACAAGACTACCGATTCCGCAGAAGAGAAGAAGGAGACAGAAGGATTGGTTGAAGAACCTCCAGTACCCGAGGTTCCCAAGGCCTAAGTTCATCAAGTGAACTCTTGAGAGAACATTCGTGGGTTTGTTTACAAACACCGAGAAACGCTAACGCAAACAGCTTCTTACTTCTTGGAAACAACGTCAGAAAGCCAATCAAGACCCTCATACAAACCATCACCAGTAGTAGCACAGCAGGCCTGAATATACCACTGACGACCAGTCAACTTCTGAAGACCCAGCTTCTCAGTAAGCTCAGGAGCAGACATAGCGTGAGGAAGATCCTGCTTGTTAGCAAACACCAACAGATCAGCCTCCTTCAACTCCTCCTCCTGAAGCATCTTGTGAAGCTCGTTCTTAGCATCCTCAATACGAGCCTTATCGTTCGAATCGACCACGAAAATAAGACCCTGAGTATTCTGATAGTAGTGTCTCCACAAGTTACGAATCTTGTCCTGACCACCAACATCCCACACAGTGAAAGAGATGTTCTTGTAGTCCACAGTCTCCACATTAAATCCAATGGTAGGAATCGTAGTCACAACCTCTCCCAACTTCAGCTTGTACAGAATGGTAGTCTTACCAGCAGCATCAAGACCGACCATCAGGATACGCATATCCTTCTTCATCTTAAGGAATCTTCCCAACCAATTGCCCATCTATACAAAACTGTTAGATATGAACTCTATATTGATATATTTGCAAGATATCATTATTTCACAACATATAGTAAACAAACTTACGATTTAATTTATTATATGACAAGAAATGTGAGATGCGATACATCTAAATGGATAATACTAACCTCTATTGAGGATTGAGCCAGTTTCTGATCAAATTCCAGTTTCCTCAATAGATGGTTTGGATACTATTTGTATCTGTATCAATCTTATTAATACACATTCAATCATTCTATTTGTCAAATCATTCCATATATCTTGTATTCAAACAAACAACCCAATATAACAAACGCTATTTCTATTAGTTCAAATCACTTTACTTCTTGGAAACAACGTCAGAAAGCCAATCAAGACCCTCATACAAACCATCACCAGTAGTAGCACAGCAGGCCTGAATATACCACTGACGACCAGTCAACTTCTGAAGACCCAGCTTCTCAGTAAGCTCAGGAGCAGACATAGCGTGAGGAAGATCCTGCTTGTTAGCAAACACCAACAGATCAGCCTCCTTCAGCTCCTCCTCCTGAAGCATCTTGTGAAGCTCGTTCTTAGCATCCTCAATACGAGCCTTATCGTTCGAATCAACCACGAAAATAAGACCCTGAGTATTCTGATAGTAGTGTCTCCACAAGTTACGAATCTTGTCCTGACCACCAACATCCCACACAGTGAAAGAGATGTTCTTGTAGTCCACAGTCTCCACATTAAATCCAATGGTAGGAATCGTAGTCACAACCTCTCCCAACTTCAGCTTGTACAGAATGGTAGTCTTACCAGCAGCATCAAGACCGACCATCAGGATACGCATATCCTTCTTCATCTTAAGGAATCTTCCCAACCAATTGCCCATCTATACAAAACTGTTAGATATAAGCTCTATATTGATATATTTGCAAGATATCATTATTTCACAACATATAGTAAACAAACTTACGATTTAATTTATTATATGACAAGAAATGTGAGATGCGATACATCTAAATGGATAATACTAACCTCTATTGAGGATTGAGTCAATTTCTGATCAAATCCCATATTCCTCAATAGATGGTTTGGATACTATTTGTATCTGTATCAATCTTATTAATACACATTCAATCATTCTATTTGTCAAATCATTCCATATATCTTGTATTCAAACAAACAACCCAATATAACAAACGCTATTTCTATTAGTTCAAATCACTTTACTTCTTGGAAACAACGTCAGAAAGCCAATCAAGACCCTCATACAAACCATCACCAGTAGTAGCACAGCAGGCCTGAATATACCACTGACGACCAGTCAACTTCTGAAGACCCAGCTTCTCAGTAAGCTCAGGAGCAGACATAGCGTGAGGAAGATCCTGCTTGTTAGCAAACACCAACAGATCAGCCTCCTTCAGCTCCTCCTCCTGAAGCATCTTGTGAAGCTCGTTCTTAGCATCCTCAATACGAGCCTTATCGTTCGAATCGACCACGAAAATAAGACCCTGAGTGTTCTGATAGTAGTGTCTCCACAAGTTACGAATCTTGTCCTGACCACCAACATCCCACACAGTGAAAGAGATGTTCTTGTAGTCCACAGTCTCCACATTAAATCCAATGGTAGGAATCGTAGTCACAACCTCTCCCAACTTCAGCTTGTACAGAATGGTAGTCTTACCGGCAGCATCAAGACCGACCATCAGGATACGCATATCCTTCTTCATCTTAAGGAATCTTCCCAACCAATTGCCCATCTATACAAAACTGTTAGATATGAACTCTATATTGATATATTTGCAAGATATCATTATTTCACAACATATAGTAAACAAACTTACGATTTAATTTATTATATGACAAGAAATGTGAGATGCGATACATCTAAATGGATAATACTAACCTCTATTGAGGATTGAGTCAATTTCTGATCAAATTCCAGTTTCCTCAACAGATGATAGTATGGATGAATCCCCACATTACTCATTACTAATAATTGATAATTACGAATGTACTGAATGTGTACATCTTTATGGAAAAGCTATTGTTTAAAGATGATTTTTGAGCTTATACCACAAGTCTTTTAAGTAAATAGTTGCGAATATATGTAGCTTGAATATGGATTTACTGATTTGTTTTGTTTATGCAGACTTGAGTGATTGGTTACCTGTGATTCTATATCACTCAATGTATATCCCTTTACGTTTTTCAATTTCACAATTTTATGGACCCAATCACCGGTTTCATTATCATCGGTTAGCATTCATCAAGCATATTGATAATAGGGATTGTTGGTGTGAGTCTAGTCGCATTGCTGACAGAATGCATTATTTTACTTTGTCAAAACTGTCACTGTAGAAGAGGAAGAGAGTGAGATAAATGTGGCAATTTGACCAATTAGGTCTCCATCAGTATCCCCTGTATTTCCATCAATTTCGAGAGAAAATGCACATGATTGCTATTTCGCTATTACAGTTGAAGAAGTAGCTAGAAAGAACCAACTACGCCATAGTTACATAATTTTCAGGATTATTCTGACACTGATAGTTGTCCTATTTGTATCGAGGAGTTTCGATCTCAGCCCAATGATCTAGTTGTATGTCTTGTATTGAGAATTGAAAATAGTGTCTTCGCGCTTGTGAGCACATCTTTCACAAAAAATGTATTGATCAGTGGATTCAGTACAATTGCACATTCCTATTTTGACTATAGCTGCAACACCGTCTGCCCTCTGTGCAAGCATGACATGTTCAGTTATGCTGATGAGCGTTATAGAAGTACAGAGTCTACGATTCGAGTTTCTGTATAACTAGGTTTGAATACTCACTAATTGTTTGCAACTGCTGTGTTTGTTTCAACTCTCGCTAACAAAACACGGTTTCCAATAACAAGATTCGATTTCTACTGGCATTTCTGAATAAGATTCTTAATATGGATTATTTATATCTACCATATTGATGAAGTTTGTAGGAAATCAAAACTCGATTGATGATGATCATAGCCCAAACCGTTCAGTGATCGAGATGCCTTTTCGTGGGATTTCTCTGTACAATTTTCTCTTTCAACTAGATTCTATCGAGAAATGTCGTTTGATGCTTCAGATATTTCTGACGGAGAGGAGGATCATGCCATGGATAACATTCGTGCCATGCTCCAAGATTATTACGGCACAGATAATGGCGATGAGGTGAAGGAGGACGACTATTATGATATGGATAGCAAAGTATTCGATAAAGATAAGTATATCCCAGTTTTGTGTTCTACTGCCTATTTGATGCATTAGAAAATCCTAAAGGAACAGTCGCTCCCTGAGCTGATCAAAACGAATGTGCGTGTCATATCCGAAGCAAAGCAGCTCGATTCGGATATGCAGAAACTGGTGTATGAAAACTACAGCCGGTTCATGAGTGCATCCAAAACTGTCCGCACCCTTCAAGTTCGTGTTTGCTTGGATGTCTAACGTGTAGGAGAACGTGGGTGACATGGAAACCCGCATGTCCTCCCTTCGGGAACGGATCCAAGTGGTTTCGTCTGTCACGGACACAATCGGCAGTAATCTGGACGGAAATCGAAGCAAAGTGGACAAGCTCGTGAGCGTCCGTCGTCTGTTGAAGAAGCTCCAGTTCCTCTTCGACCTCCCGCTTCGTCTGCAGCGGTAGCTCTCCTATGTGTTGGTAATGCGCAGCTGCGTGGAGCTGGAGGCCTACGACCAAGCAGTGGACTACTACACCTCGTCCACGATGGTTCTGAACGACTATCGCCACCTGCGCAGCTTCAGCACGATCCAGGATTCGGCGGACACGATCATGAACTCGCTCAAAACGAAGATGCTGACGACCATTCAAGAGCCCGACGTGCGCATGACGCAGCTGGAAGACTTCGTGCGGTTGCTGATGAAGCTGGGGCACCCGACGGCGGACCTGTCTACGATCTATCTGAATTACCATCGCGATCGGCTGTCCGCGATCATCGAGAAATACCAGAAGCTGGCGCCGCTGAGCGAAGACGAGAAGGAAATCATCGCGCTGAGCGGATCCGAGCAGGAGGTCGAGGCGCTGCGAAGCAAGCAGAAGGTCACCAGCGAGTATCCGCTGCTCCAGTTCATGGGCATGCTCGAGAAAGTGGGGAAACGGGGAAACGGTGAGGGGTAGGAGTTCGTGGAGCTGCTAATCCACGTGGCCGTGGCGTACAACGATATTTTCCAAGGCGATGAAGTGGGCGTGGAGCGGAAGAATGAGCCATAGAAGCTGCAAGCCTCGCTGCTTGTCTTCACGCAACGGCTCATGGATCGCTATCTCCAAGCCGTCAACGATCGCGTCATGCAGGATCTCTCCTACGAGGTGGAAACGGAGAACCCTTCTGAGTCGTAGCGCGTGCTGGAGCCGGAGAACATCTCTCCGTTCGGGGAGATTCGTTCCGCGTTGGACTTGTTGTCGCAGCACGTGTTCCGCGTGGACAACATCGTCAAGGGCACCGATCTCATCGCCTCCATGCAGGCCACCGTCCGCAGCGTCGTCAAAACACAGGCACGCTTCGCGCTGCGTTCTCTCATAATAGATGGCCGGGTCTTTCGATGCGGTTCGCGCCTCCCTCGTCGCTTTGGTCCAGGAAATCGATCAGAAGGCGCAGGAATTGCCGCTCTACCGGATTGACGAAACGCCCCAGCCCAACGACGAAACGCCCAACACGCAGGGACCCGCTGCAGAATCCAACGGTGGAAACGGTGGAAACGGTGGAAACGGTGGAAACGGTGGAAACGGAGGTATGGAGGATCTGTTCTCGACCACGATCGCTCCTGTTCCTGGCGAAGGCCCCGTTTCCCTCCCTGCCGGTGAAACGCCCATCGTGGAAACCGTGGAAACCGTGGAACCCCCGAAGCCCGTCGATCCCTCGATCCCTGCAGAACCGGAGAAACCGGAGAAACCGTCGGAGGCAGAGAGTAGAAAGCGGGAAACGGCGAATAACCGCGTAGTCGTGGCGCTGCGCGACCTCTTCGCGTCGGGCGTTTCGTCGCGTCTGCGCGCGGCGGTGGAGCGGCAGCACAGCCTTCTGTCGCTGCTGCAGACGGCGCTGCCGGAGTCTCTGGGCGCGTTCACGGAGTACTTCTACGCGCAGGTGCAGCAGACGCTTCTGTGGGGCGCGTCGCTTCTGCTGGCGTCGCTGTGCGTCCCGCACCCGCTTCTCTGCACGCAGCCGACCGCCTTCCTGGCTTCGCCGCCGCGTCCGTCGCTTTCGCTGCATCTCCACGACGCCCTCCTCGCCCAGATCCCCGGCCTCGCTCTCTCTCCCCGCGGCATCCTCGCCCTCGCCGCGGGCAGCCGCCTCGTGGCCCACAGCGGCGTGCGGGAGATTCTGCAGTCGCTGATGGACTACACGCCGGAATCTGAGCAGCTGGACGTGGAGCGTCTCACGGACTCGCTGCAGGCCGCGCAGCTCGTGCAGGCGTGGACCGAGGCCGCCAACGCCGCGCTGCGAGGCTTCTGCGCGCGCACCGCGGAGAGAGGAGCCGAGACTCTGTGGACTCACGCCGTGGAGAACCCGGGAAACGGGGAAACCGAGGGAGAAACCGAGGGAGAAGGCGTGGCGGAAGGAATCGTGCGGATGGTGCGGGAATTCTACACCGAATTCGGCAATACCGGGGCGTTGCTGGCGGAGAAGCCGGTGAAACCGCGGGACCCGTGTCCGGAGACGTTCAGAACCGCGGGAATGGCGGAGGAAGAGGAGGAGGGAGAAATGTACGCGTATATCGAGAAAACGATGGCGACCCGCGTGAAGGTGCTGCCGCTGGAGGTGCGAGCGGGGATGCAGGACGTGTGGATGGGAATGCTGCGGACGATGATGAAGAATTTGCAGGAGGAGGTGCGAGCCAGCGTGCTGTATGATTACCAATTCCGATGTCTGGTGGTCAACCTGGCGTTCGTGTTTTCGATGACGAGTTGTCTGCTGGAGGACGCGAAGGAGCTCAGAGAGATCGTACAGGGAGTAATTCGAAGCGCATGGGAACGATGTTATGAGCCCTCGGAAGTGACCGAGGAACAGCAGAAAGGCGCTGTGGAGAACGGAATTGTCGAGTTTATGATGATGGTTTCCGAGTAGTCTTGTTTGTTGGAAGACTTTTTATGTTTCGAACGGTAGGGAGAGTCGTGAAAGCAGGAAGGAGCCTCGTCCGTAGAGTGGATCCATTTAAAATGGGTTTCTCAGAGGCGTAAGCTCATTCACTAAATACGATTTGTAGATCGAATAGCTCTGCGAAACAGGGTCTCAATTCTCGGTATGGAAAGATCCTCCTATCCACAGCGGGTGTTGCTGCAGTTGGTGCATTTTTGTATAAAAAGCGGTTTTCTACGAAAGTAAGTGCTGCTCCTGAGGAAGTAAAATCGAATGCAACAACTGTCCCTGTTGAATTGCCTCCAGATATTGATATCTACTCTCAAGAGAATACAAACGAGCATTCTCTATGGTGGGATGGAGTCAAGGAGATTTCGATTTATTTGAATGAAGAGAACGCTGCTATTGTTAACAGTCATTTTACTTCGATCCATCGGGTGGTGTTTGTCTTGTTCTATGCGTTGATTTTTAGACCTCGCCGTAAAGTCATTTTGGCGTTAAACCCGCAACCCACAGATTGCAACGAGTACGGTCCTTTTATGGGAAATGAAGTGGAATTGCGTGTGGTTGCGTTGATCCAAGACGAACACGCGCAAGTTTTGCTCTTAACAATGAAAGACACTCCTGCTGTGTACTACTACCCCAACTTGGTTTTGTCATGTGAAAACGAAACTCCGTCTGCTTCCTATTCGCCGATTTATGGCCGATTGTTGGTCGACCGCGCGGTAAAGGCAGGATTGCTCACCAAGGAAGATGATGCCTACGTCCCTCTCGAAAACACTCCGAACGTGGAAAATGTGGAAGTTCCGGAATATTTCACTTATCCAAAAACGCATATTAGTGTGAAAGATATGCGAAACGAGGAGATCGTGTTCCATGGTCGTCTTTGTACAAGTCGCGGAATGGACTGTCAGAACGACATGTAATGCATTTTTCAATCGAAATATTAATAGTTGCAACGAACCGAAGCATGAATCGGAATGTCCATTTTGTGTGTTTATGAAGAGTGGTCCTTGCCGTTGGCCATTCTCGCAGTGGCAAGGCTGTGTAGAGGAGGTAACGATGGAAGATGGAATTGAGTGTAGCATAAGGGGGACGAGGATTATGTGGATAAGTGTATGGATTTTACAATAGCGATGAAGGATTGCATTGCTGAGCACAGAGAATATTATGGAGAGTTGTTCTCTGAGGAGAATAGCGACGAAGACGATGATGTACCCTTCGAGGCTTCTAGTTTTGAAAATCAAGAAGTAGAAGAGCAAGAAGAGCAAGAAGAGCAAGAACAAGAGAAAGAGAAAGAGGTTATTGTGAAGAAAGATGATGTAAAGGAAGAGAAATAGCGATGTTTGTTAAACCGGCAAAATGGCGCTTTTCCAAAGTCCATAGATTTAGCGAGTTTCTTGGTCAAATCATGTCAGTTTTGAGCATTCTACAACTCGATGGAGTCAAGAAGCTGTTAGACGTTCACGTGTGTCCTTTTTGCATTTTGCGATATTCCAATGTTCAGGATCGTTCCTATTTGTATTATTGTGTTGTTGTTTCTGATTTTCTAGTTTCAAGCAAGAAAAAGAAGTGCTCGAGTATATTGCTTCGGAAATTGGTGTAGATCCGTATGAAATAGTGGTTCCAGAGTTTATCTGCTCTACTTGTTTCAATTTTTTGCGAGAACAGTTTTTTGGTATTTTTCTCGTTTTCGAGTTACCAAATAGCAAGAAAACTCCAAGCACTCGGTGTTTCCTGTACAGATGAAGGTACCCTATAAACTATTGCAGCTTATGGGAAGATCCCCGCCTTACTTGGCTGAAAACCTACTTAAAGGAAAGCGAAATGCAGGATATCGTACAGTACTACGTCGAAGTATCTAATCTCACATCCCTCAAAGTGCGTCACTTCTCTTTGATGAATGTACATTTCCTTTCTCTTTTTTCTATCTCCAGTTCCTTCTCACGAACTTCAACGTTCCCAAAGACATCGTTTTCAGCATCTGGTCGGCGCGAGATATTCTTCGTGGCCAATTCGAGCACCTGATGTCCCAAGTTCTCCCCAATTCCACGTTTCCCCCTTTTATCTCTTCCACTTCAGCATCGACATGAACGCTCCGGTGCGAATCCGCCTTGGCCTCGTCCACCTGGAGACCAACCGCGATTTTCTTCAGATTCCCGGGAGTTACCCAGACGAAGAAGACCTCGAAGACGAAGAGCTCATCCAGCAGCAGCATGCGCAAGGCGTCTTCGACCTGCACGGTTTCTCTGCTTCCTCTGCGTGACGGCTAGCGATCGAGGAGCAGAAACTGCGCGATTCCTGCTGGTTCAACAGCAGCATCAAGCGCCAGCGCGTGATCCTCAAAACCAAGCAGAACTCCCCCGCGACCGTGGAAGCCAACCTCCAGAAGCTGGAGTACACGCAGTTCCCGGCTTCGATCATCGTGCTCTCTCTCTCATTTATTAATTGGCGTAGTGTCCGCCGCGCTCGCCGAGCTACGAGCCCACCGCGGCGCTCAGCTTCTACCGCAAGCCCATCTACGTGACCGGGAACTACCTGAAGCTGCAGCGAGGCCTGAGCCAGACGCCGTGGTAGGCGAAAGGGAGCGGAGTGAGGAAAGGATCGTCGACGGGGAGCGGAAGACCGAGGGGTCCGTCGAGGAGTTCATTCTGGAGGCGTTTCGGAGGGTGTACAAAGTAGGGAAATCGGGGAAATGGGGAGTAGGCCGTCGGGTATAAGTTCCATTCCGCGGGGAGAGAAGACGTGGATGTGCGGATGCTGTTCGAGGGAAGGCCGTTTGTGGTGGAGATGGAGGACGCAAAGCGCTGCGATTTGAGCGAGCAGGAATACCGGGTATTTTTGGAATTTTAAAATAAGGGTAGAATTTGCAGGATTCGATTAATAACAACACGAAAAGCATTCAAATCATTGATTTGCGTCCGTGTTCAGCGGTATGCCGATTTTTTGGAATTCCAGAAATAGGCTGGATTTGAAGAAATGAAAAATGCGGCAGAAGGGAAGCATAAATTGTACGTGGCTGTGATCTACACGGAGGATCCGATCACTGCGGAGCAGCTGAAGAAGCTGGATGAAATCCACGATTTGCCGATCAAGCAGCGAACGCCGGTGCGCGTTCTGCATCGCCGGTCGCTGCTGACGCGGGATAAAGTGGTCTATGGAATGAAGACGACGTTCGTGAACAGCCATCACTTCATTCTGGAGATCGAGGCGTCGGGGGGAACGTATATAAAGGAGTTTGTGCATGGCGATTTGGGACGAACGAGGCCGAATATCGGTGAGATTTTGGTAGGGGAGAGAGAAGGGAGTGAAGGGAAGAATATTGACTGCGATATTCTGCAGCTGGACGTGAAGGCGGTCGTGGGAGTTCACATCGAATAAAGGAAGGAAGGAAGGATAGTGGGGTTAGTAAATGGGGTGTTTGTTTGAATGAATGAATAAATGAATCGATGATTGAATGGAGCAATCAATTGATTGAATGAATGAATTGGACAAGAATCACTTATTCCATAATCCACAGCAAGAATGCCAATCCAATCAGCATTCCCCCTCGACCCAATGTTTGTAAACAAACAGACTAAACATACGCGACATCCATTGTCTGTACACGGAACTGTTTATCTCGCTTCTTCGAGCTAATCGAGAGAATCACAAGGAGAAGAATCACCACCAGCACGACGATCACGATGCAAATCAGCGCGATAACCGCCATCATATCCACCTCCGCGCCGCCCATGCATCCATCCTTCACCTGCACCCACTTCACCTCTTCGCCCACCAGCTGGCACTCAAACCTTCTCACTCCCTCCATTCCCCACACCGCGCACGACACCTCCTTCGCCTCTCCCTTCTTCCCCTCCTCCAGATACTCCAGCGCCACGCACGGCCGGTACACCGCCTGCAGCTTCACCACCGCCGTCGTGTTTCCGGACGCGTTCGCCGCCGTCACCGTGAACTCGACCGCCTCGTCCGACTCCAATCGGCCCGTCACGCGGCCCGACTCCTCGTCGAGCGCCAGCCCCGCGGGGAGCGCCGTCGACGAATAGACCACCTCGAGCCCGCTGACGGAGGGCACCAACTCCACGGGATCGAACACGAAGAGCGTCTCCTCGTTCCCCGACGGCTCGTAAACCAGGTTCTTCGGCGCGCTCAGCACGCACTCATCGTAAGAAACTTCTCCGAACACGCCTTCCACGCACGGTCTTGTGAGGAAGCCCTCGTAGCCCTCTCCGCAGCCCTCCTTGCGCGACGTTTCGCCCCAGGCCACAGAAGGCCAGCCGTCCTCGGCCTCGCAGACGCGCCGCCGCAGCACGAGGTGGAGGACGAAGGTGGCCGAGCCGGCCGCGTTGCTGGCCGTGATCTCGATGAAGTCGTCGTAGGGGTCGCTGGCCATTCCCGCGATGAGGCCCGTCTCCATGTCGAGCGAAATGCCCTCGGGGAAGGTGTCGTTGGCGGAGAAGAGCGTGACGTTGTTGGTGACCGACGGCGAGAGCGAGATCGGGGTTTGGACATAGTAAAAAGGCTCGGGCTGATAGGAGAAATCGCTGGGAGGAAGCAGCTGGCATTGCTCGTCGCTCACTTCGGAGAGAACACCGTTATAGCAGGTCTGCACGCGGTTTCCGGAGTATCCTTCGTCGCACGGACCCACGACCACCGTCTCTCCGTGCTCCACCGACGTGCCTTCCTCGGTAGAGCACGACTGGAAGAACCGGCTCGCGTGCACAGACGTCGACGCAGCGCCCAGAACCGTGTGGCAAGCCACATCGAAGTCGGAGCTCAGCTCGGACTCGGGAGAACCGTCGATGCAGAGCTCTCCGGAGGCCACGTCGAGCTCGACTCCCGCGGGGAGAGGCGTCTCGACGGCGCAGTAGCCGACGGTGACGTTGTGGGAGAGCGAGGGCGTGACGCAGAGACGCTCTCCGCCGACAGGGACGGAGAGAGAGGGATAGGAGAGCGTGAGCGAGGCGTTGGGATGGACCAATTGGAAGAGCAGTTCCGAGAATTGAACGGTATTGCTGGTGGCGTGGGAGTAGAAACGGAGCTGGTAGCGAGCGTAGCCCTGGTAGTTGTGCAGGTCCCAGCACGGATTGCTGTCGGCGTCCTCTGCGCTGAGAGAGAGCGATTGGATCAGGCGGGGCTCGTTGTTCACCACGACCAGCACGTCGATTCTGGAGGGCAGCGCGCCGCTGGGATGGCTCACGAGGCAGAGACGATTGCCGAGGAAGGAGGAGTCGCTGGGGTACTCCAAGGTGAGCGTGTTGTAGAGGCCCTGGTAGATCGTGGCGGTCCAGGAGTCGGTGAGATCGCCGTTGAAGAGCGGGTAGAGCGTGCTGGGCGCGAAGGAGAGCTCTGAGTTGAGCGAGTTGAAAAGATAGTCGTGGAGAAGACGAAGAGATACATCGAAAAAGTGGGCTTTGTGATCGGTCGGCTCACTGAACGGCTTCAAATGCACGACGAGCGTGTTGACTCCGCTCTGGAGCGTGGAGATCAGACCGGTGATCGTCTTCCACGAAGGGTTGGGAAGCGACACGGACATATTGGGAGCTTGGAAAGAATACACTTTCATCCCGTTCACGAAGATTTCGGAGGTCGAGGCCGCTCGGTAGCGGATCTCGAAGCCAGAGTACCCGGAGAGAAGATCCATCGAAAATTGGGTACGGAAATAGTAATGAGATGAGGGAGACGTGGTGTTGGGGAACGCCGTCACAGAGCTCCATTCCGACACGTCCTCGGACGGAAGGGCTAGGAGGTTGTTCTCCTCGACACTCTCTTTGTAGCTCCATTGCTGAGTGCCTATGTCCCAGGGGAACACGTTATATTGGAGATGAAGGATTAAAGGCTCAGTAATTGGAGAAGTAAAAATCTTGTGGGAATCCGTGAATCGCTGGATTTTAATAACCACAGGAGAATAGATGTCTTCAGAGGAAGTTTCCCCAGATTGTTGGATTTCAAGAGGTTCAACTAAAAACTTGTAATCACCAGCAACCAGGCAGTGCTCCTTCTCTGCTGAATCAATTAGGCCTTCAAACACACGTTCATTAGTTAAGGTATAAATTGAATACGACGTATAATTATCACTTCCAATCTGGTTGGATTCATAATATGACATGATTGATGAAAAGTCAAGACTCACAAGAACACTAGTAGCATAAGAACAACTATCGGACAGCTCATTAAGGTATCGAATAGACTGAAGCTGTGCATCATCATTACCCCCCAAAACAGCTGATGTAGTAAATGGTACACAAACAACTAGGGTAATAACGAGAGAGACTAGAGTTGAAAAATTACGAGGTACCTTACTGATAAAACTCTTTGGCATCATTTAGAGTTTGCTTATTATGGCAAACTGAACAACCACTACTTGGAAAAAGTGTCGATATTTGGAATTCTTCGGATTTGTTAAACTACCTGTTCTCCGTTTGTGAAAAGTAACAGTAGGTCAATATGTCCATATTCAACAAAAATAATAGGAAAGTCTTTCTAGCCTTTCCTGCGTTAGGCGTAGGCATGCAAGGAGGAACTCTTCTTACAACTGCACAAATCCTCAATTTGTTTTTGCCACAAATAGATTTTGATTGGTCTTTAGAAAACTGTAAACAACCACTTTTTTTCTATATTATGTTTCGTACATTGGGAACAGCAGCAAGACGATTCCCCTGCCTTGCGTCTAGCCGTGGTGTGGTCAGAAGAAACTTTGCTTTAGTGTAGGTTTTGTACATGGAGTGTGAGGTGCAGGAATGATATTTCTGTGAGAAAGCGACTCACGATCGGTCTCTCTGGGTTTGCTATTGTGGCAACGGGATGCTATTTCACTGGAAGAACGATTTACCGTAGTCGCCGTGCCAAAAAGATGGCTCGCTTAGAGGCGGCCAAGAACAAAGCTGCTCCCGCCGTAGAGTCTGTTGTTCCCACTGTTCAGGAGAGTTTGGAGGTTATGAAGGAGGAGGCGTCGGAGGCTCCTGTTCAGGAGGTGTCTGATTCTGTGAAAGAGGAGGTGAGCGAGTCTTCCCCTGAAATCGCTAATCCCGCCCAGGAAGAGGTTTCAGAGGGTGTGAAAGAGGAGAGTGAGGGAGCTGAGGCTTCTGAGCCTGTGAAAGAGGATGCAGAGCCTGCTGTAGAGGCTGCTGAGCCTGCTGAACCTGTGGAACCTGCTGAACCCGTAGAACCCGTTGTCCCTGTAAAGGAAGAAGAAGAAGAAGAAGAAGATGCTGATGATTCTGAAGCCTTTGTGGTAACCGAAGTGGATGACGATACGTGGCATCCTTGGTGGGACGGCGTGAAAGAAATCTGCCTGTATCTGAGCAGCGAGGACTCCGACCGCCTCGACGAATCCTTCCCCGCCCTCCACAATTACAAGTAGCATCGCTCCTCTCTCCTCACTCCCAGGCCTCAACGCCGCGTTCTGCTGAGCTACAACCCCAAGCCGGAGGACGCCAACGAATTCGGACCCTCGATGGGCGATGATGTGTCCATCAAGATCATCGCCGAAGTGCGAGACGAGCACGCGCAAGTGGTAAGTTCTGCGTCTGCAATCGACTCTAGCTCGTCGTGGACATCGGGAACACGCTGTCCAGCTATCGCTACCCGCACATCGTCGTGTCCTGCGACGACGAAGCGGAGAACAGCGCGTATTCCCGCGTGTACGGACGCATCCTGATCGACCGCTGCGTGGAGGACGGACTGCTCGTCGAGGACGAGAACGGCGTGTTCGTGCCGAAAGCCAACGTGGAAAACGTGGAAGTGGAGGGATACTATTCCTACCCGCTGACGCACGTGACGATTTCGGATCTGCGGAGCCAGGGCTTGGAGGTGAAGAGCAAGCTGTGCACGCAGCGAGGCTTCGAGGCGGCGCCTTTCGGATGCTCGGAGGCGAAGCAGGACGCGGAGTGCAGCTGGTGCGTGTTTATGAAGTCGGGTCCGTGCTATCGCCCGTTCGATGCGTGGCAGAAATGCGTGATCCAGTTCAACGAGGCGGAGATGAAGCGAAAGGAGGGCGAGGAGCTCACCGAGGAGCAGAGAGACGCGAAGATCAACGCGTATGTGGCGTCCTGCGGAGCCGTGACGCTGGCGTTGAAGCGATGCGTCGATGCCCATCCCGAGTATTATGGAAAGCTCTCCCAGCCCACGACGGAGGAAGTGAAGACTGAAGAAGTGAAGACCGAAGAAGTGAAGACCGAAGAAGTGAAGATTGAGGAACCTAAGGTCGAAGAACCGCAAGTCGAAGAAGCCCAAGTCGAAGAGCGTCCGACTGAAGAAGTGAAAGCGATCGTTGTGTAACTGAGCGTGTGTCCCTGCTCGATTCTCCTTCTCTCCACGAAACGCCTCGTCGTTTTAGCGAGTGTTTGTAACAAACGCGCCACTAAATCACACTGAAACACTTAAGCCACGGAAGACTTCCCCTCCACCACCATCGACGCGCCTTCCCATCCCACCGACGGCAGACGCATCTCCAGAATTTCCTCCGGCGTCCGCGTGAACATCTCGCGCACGCTCGCCCGCGCCGCCGAATCGCGCTGCGACTGTCTGGACAGGTACAGCGACATGCTCACCTCCGAGTGCGAGCGCGCCAAGCGCTGCAGCGGCGGCTCCGCGTCGCTGTCGACCGGCTCGTCGTCCGACTGCGCGAACTGCTGTTCGTCGAGCGCGCCGACATACGCGTCGTTGGTACGATTGTGCCGGGACACGTGGAAGAAGAGAACGATGACGGAGATGTCGTCCGTCGATTTGCTAGGCGTGATTGTGTTTCTGTGCTCCGCTACGCGCGGGCGCGCGTGATGAGCTCGCGACAGGCGTCCTCGCCGGAGCGTCCGCGCGAAATGAAATCCTTCACGACGTTGATGGCGGTCTGGAAGGAAAGACTCGCGAACAATCCGTCGCTCCCGATGATACAAAACTCCACGTCTGCTCGTTAGCCCTCTTCTTCTTCTCTCCGCCGCCTACCGCTCGACAGCGGGTAGATCTTCACGTCCGGCTCGGCGATCACCACGTCCTGCCTCGGATCGCTCGGCGCGCTACGCTCGATTGGGACGTCCATCCAAACCCGAACGACCGCGTCTGGTACGACTTCTTGAACCACACGTCGCCGATCGACCGCGAAACCTCCAGCATGTTGTCCACGCGGTTGTTCAGCACGCTGCCTCCCGCCATCTGCCTCGCAGGCCGCCCCGAATTCTACGAGAATTCGCTGTTTCTCCAGCGCGTCCGTCGGGTTGTGCCGGTTCAGCGCGTACCGCGCGCGCCCGCCGATGCTGAAGACGATCCCGCAGTCGCCCAGTCCGGCGAGGAGCAGCTGGTTGTTGTGGATGCACAGCAGAGAGAGCACGCAGCCGCAGCCGAGGAAGAGATTCTCATGATGCAGGTCGGAGCGGCGAGACCCGCAGAAACAGACGCGGCGCGACGGGGCGGTGATTTGGCGGAGGAGCTCGGCTTTTTCCTCGCAGTAGGTCGTGTCGATCTGCTGGAAGATCTCGCACACGTGATCTGGGATGTTTTCGGGGTTTTCGAAGAGCATGTTGGAGAGAGCATCGAATAGAGTGCTCTGGACGTAGTTGAGGGCATTGATGCCTTGATGGCCATCCAGTCTGGGAGAAAGAAATGGGGAAGAAAGTACACTGCAGCGACAAAAACGTTGTCACCATTACGATCATACTGTCGAACAAAAATGTCGTCTTCATTGGGATGTTCTTTATGAGTATTCTAATCTCAAGGCAGAGAGGGAAGCCAACGGGTTCGCTCATTTGGGAGTAAGCTATCTTGAACTGGACATTGTACTCGCATGTCATAATGTTCTCCAACGGCTTCGTAATGATACCTGCATCTTCCTTTTTCTCCATGTGGAAGATATTAAACACGGTCTGCTCTACAACTTAAATTCAAACCGGTCACGCACTTTCTTCAGTTTCGTCTGAACTCACATCGTGCTGGGTCTATATTATGAGACTACAGGGTTTGTCTAACAATGTTGACCATTTCGAAGCTACGTTGCGAATTCAGATGTGCAAGTGATGAGCTGTTGTTCCCCATGTTCTCACCACTGCAATTTGATAGAGCGAGATATCTAGACTACAAGTACTTTTGATATTATCAAGAATCGATGACTGTACATCTATTTCACACAGTCGTTATTCTTTGGAGATGCACTGTTTCAAGGTATACTTTAGTGATTTGCTTATGAAAGTCTATTGTTGTCCAGATGGATTATATAAGTCAATCACCTATTCCGATCTCCTTGGGATTTCTAAATCACTTTCCTTTTCTGATGTTATGAAGTATACTTTATCTGAATTGCCAGAAATGGAGCTATTTGGAGAGAAAATAATCGATTTCCTTCTGTTGAATGTAATTGGGGAAGAAGCGAGCGGAGACTATACTAGAAAGCTGGACGAAATTAAAAAAATCTGTAATATTACTATAGCGATCGATTGCAAAAACTATGATTACAAGAACAAAGTTTCTTATATGTTTCTTCATCAATTTGAAGTGATTGATGAACATGGAGACAATCGAAATGATTTGTATTCCTCTGACAAACACGCGACAGATCAGGCAAATAATGTAATATCGGAAGTTAGTAGATACGATCAAGGCAATGAAAATGGTAATTATTTTTGCTCAAACAACTATTTTGGTTTGCAAGTAAATGATTACTCTCCTATTGTATCAGACAACGTAAACAGCGAGCCATATGATTGCTTCAGCGAGCAAAATATTGGAGGTACCAAAGTCACGTTGCAGGAATCTTCTCTAAATATTACTTGCTCAAAATCTTCCCTAAATCATCCTTTAATTATTTCGCTTCCTATTTTTCCTGGATATCACGCGTCGAATTTTGTTATGAATCACACTTTTGAGGTAATAGTTATTGTAGATAACTCTGCTAGTTGTTCGCTAAATCTATTATTAAACGAAGATAGTAAAAAGATTGATGTTGCTTGCTTTTTGAAGGACAATCAAGTGAATGTTTCTGGAAGAGTCGATGACAGTATCGTTGTGTCAGGTGTATGTTCTGAGTTGAGTGAGAGTGACTTTAGAAGCGTGTTTACTACATTTTGGATTGTTTGATGCACTCATTCATTATCTAAATTCTTGGATACATGGCAGAGTTGACGTTGGAGAAGTGTCAATCTTTTCCCTCTACCGAGATTCGGAATGAATTGAACTCGATTCTTCGAGAACGTAGTTCTCTTAATTCTAGCCATTTTGATGTTTACTTTGGATCGAACTACTGATGTAGAACACGGAGAAATGGCTTTTTGACGAATCCGCCCTCACTGCCATCTGCCCGAATAAATCCCTCATAGCATATGCCTATAAAAATGTGCTTGTCCTTATTGATATGGATAATAAGGTAAATGCGGATCTTGAGGTTTTATTGTAGATTTGCTTTCAACCGGGGATTTGCCATCGCTCAGAAGAGATAATCAATTGTTTAACTTTTATTAGTGAAAAGTACTTGATAATAGGAACAGTGCTGGGAAACATTTATATGTTTGTCTTAGTCAGCTTTTTTTACTTTAGAGTCGATAGTGTAATCAACCGAACTATCTACTACTGCGAGATGTCATTAACACCTCTCATTCAAGTGCTTTCGTTCCAAGGAGTTCGCTTTCCACCTCGTTTCAACTCAACTCTAGTTTATCTGGATCCTCACCGAAGATTCGATCCTCATCAAGATTCCGTTCTCCATGTTAATCGACTCCATCCTCACCAACTACCACGCATTCATGCAATGCGAAAGCCCTGAATCCCTTCCCGTCGTAGAATGCGGCTCTCTGCCTCAGCAGCGCTACCATCTTCGCGGCCAGAGCTCCATCAAGCGCATCGCCATCTCCATCATCCCAAAACGAATCCCTCAAAACGAAACTCCCTCCAATGAAACGCCCTCCATGAGCGAAACGCCCGACTCCATGAGCGAAACGCCCTCCCCTTCGTCGCAAACCGCGGATTCTTCGTTCGAGGTCATCGCCGCGGGTTCCTTTCCGTTTCTCTGTTTCTACGAAATTTCCCGCGATTCTCCGAACCGCTCGGTGGGCTCCCTCGCGGTGAGCGTCGCCAAAAGTCTCTACGGCGCCGTGCGGAGCTTAGCGGGGTGGGGGTGGAACCAGGCCGAAACGGAGAAACGGGAAACCATCCCGACCGCCAAACCCGTGCGCACCAGTTTTGAATTGGCGGATCACAAACGCGAGGGAACACAGATCTGGGGCAGCCCCTCCGGGCGTTTAATCGCGGTTTCGGACGGGTTGAACCGCGTGGTTTTGGTGGAAATTTCCACGGGGGAAGTGCTGAAAATGTGGAAAGGGTGGAAACCGGGCGTTTCGCTGAGAAATAGGTATCGAAATGTGCAGTGTTTCTGGTCTTCCATGGAAGTTTCGACGCAGGGAGCTCCGAAAAAAGTCCCGATTTTGGGAATTTTCATATCTTTTTTTAAAAAAATAAAAATAAAACCGCGGGAATCGTGTTCTTAATAAGCAGAGCGAAAATCGGAGCTATTTGGAGGCCTATCGCGTTCCCGCGGTTATTCGTGTGGCCAATCAGCACTTCGAATCCCCGTAATAAAATTCCAGAAATCGGGCCTATTTTTGTAGTGTTCGGGTTTTTCAGGAAAAGGAGAACGGGTTTTTGCTCTCCGAATCGTCGAAACCGAATTCCACGCCGATTGTGTTTTGTTGTCGCGTGAAACTCCGGAGTTCGATGGATTCGGTGCAGAATTCGATCGAACTTTCGGTGCATCGCGACGTGATTCTCAAGAACGCCGCCATCAAGCTTCTCATCGAATGTTCCGCGCCTTCCTTCGATTCCAGCGATTTCCCGCGGGTGCGAGGTGGCATTCCCGCGGTTCTCTGAGCCATAGCGAAGCTGCAGAACACAATTGAGTCCATTTCGGACCCGCGGATTTATCTTCGCTTGCTGAACGATTGCTTTCAGTTCGGAATCGACTTGTCGCCTTCCTACGAGGCGTTACTTTCCATGTGTTCCGATCAGGTGCGCCGAATTCGAAAGAATTCCGTCCACCGAACCGGTGAATATGCGAGTAACCGCGGTTATTCGCTGTGTTGTAGCACCACGCCCTGAAATTGAATCGAATTCGAAATCGATTTCTTCAGCAGTTCGATCGAATTCTATGAATCCATCGAATTCTTTATCGAATTCTTCGTCCATTCCATCGAATTCTCCATCGAATTCCGTGAATTCTTCCCCCGTTCGATCGAATTCTTCCGCCGACGCCTCGCTCGACTCTCCCGAAAACGGTCGTGTTTCCCCGTTTCCCTCATTCCGAGGTGCTGGAGCGCCTGGTCTTCTACTCCTCGGTCATCGCCTGGTACTACTCCCTCCTCGACCTCCACCGCAAACGTCTTCGCGCCCGCCAAACGCGCGCTCTGACCCCCATTGACAAAAATTCCGCCGAAATTCTCCAGGTCCAGAAGGCGTTTCAGAGCCAGTTCGCGCCTCCCCCGCGGTCGCCCGCGCCGAATCTCAACCACACGCACTTGTCGCTCTGGCTCCAGTGCTTTCAGAGCGTTTCCACGTTTCCACGTTTCGATGTAGTCGGTGCCGCGCCAGCTCCGCGGCGCTGAAACGCTCGCGCGGGCCGCGCGGGGCGTTTTGAACACGCTGCTTTTTGATTCGCTGCTCGACGCTCCCGAGACGCTCCCGCGGTTTTTCGCGGAATTCGGAGAATTGGAGGGAACGGAGGAGCGGCACAACGTCTGTCTGTTCGTGGAATTCTGGGTCCAATGGATCGCACAACTCCCATTTTTGGGTCTTTTTTTGGAATTCCATAAATCGGGCAGATTTCCCCAATTCCTTCTACGAACGCTTCGACTCGCTTTTCCCCGCGTTTTTCGCGTGTATCCCCGGGGGAGCGCTCTGCGACACCGAAATAGGTCCGATTTTTGGCATCCTTCGAAACAGAATTCCTTCGGAACACAATCGAATCGTCGACGATTCCCGCGGTTTCTCTGCTTCTCTGCCGGTTTTTGGAGGGCGATCTGCGTCGCAAGAACCGCGGTTCGGAGTGCGTTCGCCTGCTGCATCAAATCCGCTCGGTGACGGTTTTGTCGATGGCGGTAAAGTACCGATTTTTGTCACGTGGAACACAGTCACCGCCTGAGCGTGAAGCACGTGCGCGAGAATACGGTGCAGTTCTACCTCGCTTTGCTCAACATCCCCGTGGAATACAGTTCCTTCGATAGTGTTTCGTAGTGGGTCCCGCGGTTTTCTCTCCTAAATCGCAGCACGATTGATTTGGAGAATTGGAGAAACCTGCTCGACATTGCCCAGCACCCAAGCCAGAATTTCCTGAGTCTGCTGGCGATGTTCCTGCCGAATTCTTACTTCTACACCATCTTTGTGCAGATTGTTGTTAACAGGCTTAACAAACTTGAAACGCCCGACTTCGTCTATCTGCTGCGCGTTCTGAAGGCGCTCCCCGTCGCCAAACAATTCGCTTTCGCGCGTTTCTGCTGGAGAATGTTTCCACGTTTCCACTTTTGGGACGTAGAATCTCGTCGTACGTCGTCGATGAGATTCGGTCCGACCTGAAAAACGCCCTGGATCCCCGCGATTTTGCGCAGTTTATGGAGAACACGCGGCAGTTGGCGCAGCTCATCGCAACCAGCGCGCAGCAGCTCGAACTCTGCCCTGAGCTTGCGGTTTCCACGTTTCCACCTTCCCACGAAACAGAAACAGAGAAAGAAACAGAAACAGAAATAGAGACAGAAACAGAAACAGAAGTAGAAACCGCGGTAGAACTGGAGAACTACCCGTTCCCCATCACGAAGGGCTGCTATCTCGCCATCGAGCGCAATTATTCGTCGCCGTTCCCCGCGGAAATGCGCAGACTGGCGGTTCTGGCCGCGGATTTCTGCAGGATTTCGCTGGTCCTCACGCAGCTGAAGAGTTCGAAAATCGTCCCGATTTCGGTCATTCCAACAATCGCGCAGATGGTGCCGTTTTGGGTGATTTTCCGCGGTTTTTTTGAGGAATAGGAGGAATTGTTCTCGCCGACGTTCGAGGGCTCGGTGCCTTCGGCGCTGGAGAATTCGGTTCGGCATCAACGAACGAAGTTTGTGAAGTTGTGTCTGATGGCGAACGTGGACTGCAAGCCGATCTGCGAAGCATTAGGAATGAGCAGCGCGTTCTTCACGGTTCTGCAGGCCTGCTTGCTCTGCATTAACGGAAAAGAGGAAAAAGCAAATCGGCTGTGCAGGGGAATCATTGATGAACTGAATGATGTGGAGCGGGAAGATAGTGTGTATGAGATCAGCTCTGCTGTTCAGGCGTTCGTTCAAGAGTCGATTCAGTGGGCGAACCAATCGAAACGACTCGCTCTATTCGAGGAATTGCCCGAAAAAGTGGTGAAATGCACAGTAGGGGTTCATGATTAGGATGTCGAGTGGTTGGATAGTCATCCGTCCTCTGGGAAGGTGAGTTCTCCCTCACTGACTACGTCGATTTCGTAGAAATGGAGAGTCGGATTGAGAGTAGAATGATGAAGCGAATGATTCGATACATGCCGGAGGGAAAGAGCGATGCGCTGCATATGACGTCGCTGATCAAGGAGTTGGGTAAAATCATCGAGAAGATTAACGTGTAACGCTTGTTTGTTGGAACAAACACGAGAATTCTGTATAGTACAATCATCCAATAACCCCGGCCAATCAGGAAGATACTCTCGATCTGGGTTAACTTTGTTGATATCGAACAGTTCGATGTATTGCTGATCCATAAAGCGGGGTTTGGGCTCTGCGTAGAAACGATATTCCCAGAAAATGGAAGAAAGAGACCATCCTTGAATCTAGTGATCGAACGAAGCAAAATAATTAAAAACTCGGCGAATACAACCGACAACAGAACCTGTTCGATGCTTTCCACTGTTACAATGAATGAGCAGGGGTAGATTTCGTGTATCTTAGGAAAGAAAGAATGAGTAGAGGATACCCAATACAATGTGCATTATCTGAATCACCATTTCTTCAGGAATCTCCGTAAAAGGTTCCTGCGTCTCAATTTAGATTTTGGTGCATACCTTGTTTCCCTCAAGCGGAAACTTAAATAATTTAATATCAAAGCGCTTCATAAACTTTAGACTGTCTTCAGGATAATCTTCTGGAACGAGGACTCTACAACCATAATCCCCACACGTTCACAAATCCATACAAAATGGAACGGATTCCCAAATGCTTCAAAAACGGGAAGTTCCGTTTTACAGGGAAAGCACCTATTCCTATTAATGAGAAAATAAAGAATACTTCGATATAGCCCTTTCTCAATAACCGCAAAATTGGTTGGCGGAATGAACTCATCGTTCCGAGGAAGGTAGTCATTGTCCTCTGCCTGCTGAGTTGAATACATCTCATTCATTTCCTCAGAGTCAGACTGGTGACATACACTAAAATTAGGTAATGCTTCCGTAAGTCCACAGAAAAACCGTCTAGTAATCATCTCCCTTCCATTCAAGTGTCCAACAAACAGCACAACACTTCGTAAGATATACAACAGTTTCGGGCGACACCCCATAAGAACGAATTGTGTTCTTTATTTCAATAGCGCAATTCCGCGTTTGTAACTGAAACGAATCTTCCTCCATCCCCACACGCGCCGCAATCGCCTTCCTCCACTCCGGAATCGAGCACGACTGCGACAGCCTCGTCGTCACCACGTCTACCTCCCACCACTCCAAAAATCCCCACTATTTCCGTTATCCAATAGCGCGAATCGCTCTTCAGCGACCGAGAAAATGATTGGTTCCTCCAGCAGAATGATTGTTTGCTCCCCCACGCTCTTCAGCATCCGTTCGTAAATCCAATTCTATTCGACAGGCGTTTCTTTTCAAAAAAATACCTCCCGTTTTTGGCACTCTTCGCAGAGCCCCGGGAAATAAATGAGTTCCTTCTGCCCGGAATCCGTTTCGCCGAAATAAAACCCGATCGGAACCGAATCCACTTCGAAGAACTTCGAAAGAAGATTCATTTCCGTTTCGTCGATCACTTCCACGTGATTCCCGTTCTCTAAACTCTACAGTCCAGATTCCCCGCGGTTCCTACGACACACGGAACGGACGTAACGCCCATGATAAAGTGGTTCATATGTCCTGGAATGACCCAATTCCCGTCGTTGCACCGAATACTGAACTGCATGCGCCGAATCCCCGCGAAACTCCCCGCGCCCTTCGCCCATTGGCGCACGGAATCCAGCCAATCGCCGCTCAGAATGAAGTAGCAGCCGTCGTTGATGACCGGTTCCGCGGAAAAATACGATTTCGAAATACTGTTCCTCAGCGAGGGAAAAAATGGGTACACAGTCCCGCGGGAGAGAAGATGGGATAATCGCGGTTCTTGACGCAGCTGCGCGCGACGGGCCGATTCGGAGAGCGTTTCATCGTAGAAACCGTGGAAATGGGGGGAGTTTTGCTGGAGAAGTTGGTAGAGAGGGAAGCCAGAAATCGCCCCGATTTTTGGACTGTCGGAAAGTGGAACTGGAGGGTTGGCGGGAGATGACGCCGTGGGTTCTACGGTTTCTACGGTTTCTACGGTGGTTGGGGTGTGTGATGGAGATGGTTCCACGTTTGGTTCTACTTTAGGTTCTACTTTCGGTTCCACTTTCGGTTCCACTTTCGGTTCCCCTTTTGGTTCCACTTTCGGTTCCCCTTTTGGTTCCACTTTCGGTTCCCCGTTTGGTTCCCCTTTTGGTTCCCCTTTTGGTTCCCCTTTTGGTTCCCCTTTTGGTTTGGCGGGAACGTGAATTCGAAGTTTAATCGATTCCTTGGGCGTTTCCTTGGGCGTTTCCTTGGGCGTTTCACCGGACCGATCATGATTCGAAGTTCCTTTCGAAGATTCTCCCGAAACTCCCGCCGAAACGCCCTTCTTGATTATGACTTTGGGAATCTTGATTTTGGGAGTTTCGCTGGGCGTTTCACTTCGAACTTCCTTCGAAACTTCCTTCGAAACTTCCTTGGGCGTTTCCTTTCGAAGTTCCTTGGTCACGATGCGGATTTTGAGTCCGTTTCCCTCGTTTCCACTTTTTTCCACTTTTTCGGTCTGCAAAATCGGCCCGATTTCCGGAATCTTGGAAGAGTGCGTCGCCCCCGTCGATCCCTTCTCCGTTTCCCTCTTTCGGGAAGCGTCCTCCCCCGCGGTTTTCTCCTCCTTCTTTTCCACGGTTCCGTTGCTGAGGGAGGCTGCGTTCCCCGCGGGAGTGAAGCGTTTGCGCTTGCACTCGGAGCAGATGCCGGTGGACCTAGATGTGCGTCTCCCCGCGGTTCCTACACGGGGATCTCGGGGGCGTCGGGGAAGAAGGCGTGGATTCGGTCCCAGAAGGCCTTGGGAACGGCGGCGTAGTCCATCCGGCGCAGATACTGGCGCAGCAAGCCGTGTTCCTATCTGAGAGCCGATTGGCGGGGCTACGCAGAGGAGGTTGGCGGTGGGGCTGAGCTCGGAGGAGCAGCGGAGAAAGAGGGCCGGTGTGCAGCGCTGCGGACGCTGGATGAAGCGACGGTAGCGACGAAGCAGAGTCTGCATGGCGTGGATGAAGATCACGCTGAGGATGCGGCTTTCGGAGGACGGCGAAGATGTCAAAGGGGTCAAAGGGGTCAAAGACGAAGACGACGAAGACGAAGATGGCGGCACGAGGGACGAAGACGGAGAAGTGGAAACAGGGGTAGAAGGAGAAGTGGAAACAGGGGCAGGCGAAGAGGAAGAAAAGGTGCGGAATTCCTGGATAAGATCGGTGAGGGGCTGGTGGATTTGGCGAAGACGCTGGAGCAGCTCGCAGTAGCGACGCTCGCAGAGCGCACAGTACACTTGCGACCAGGAGAGCGAGGGAAACGCCAGCGACGACGAGGCGTGGAGAAGCGCCAGCGAGGCGGGAGACACGGCTTTGAACGCCGTGCGGAAGACTGGAGAGAAGGAGAAACGGAGAACCTACAGACGGGGTCGCAGTGAGCGTGCGTGCAGATGGATTCGCGCGTGGCGTCGGCTTCGTCTTTGTCGTCGACGTCGTCGGTAGAGACGGACGCTTTCAGCGCGCTCTGCAGAACCGCGAGGAGACTGTCCACCAGCGAGATCGGCTCGGCAGGGAGCGTGTCGAAGCCCTCCTCGCCGTCCGAGTCCATCGACTCCGGCGGAATGCGCGGCGGCGAGGCGTGCGGCGAGTCGCCGGCTTCGCTCTTCTGCGCTTCGAGCTGCTTCACGACGGGGTCGAACAGATCGGAGGCGGACATCCACGACATGAAGGCGGCGCGGGGGACGAAGCAGGCGGCGGAGAGGTCGGGAGGCGGGGCGGCGAGGACGCTCTGCGCGTGAGCGAGGAGAGAAAAGAGCACGTTGACGAGCTCGATGCGATGCACCAGCGCCTCGTAGAGCGAGAGAAACACGTGATATTTCGCGGTGACCGCGGCTTCCAGCGCCGCGTTGGCCTCCTCGATCGCCTGGACGTCGCTGGGGTCGATACAGCCGCACAGCTCCGCGCTCTGCGTCTCCATCTCCCGCTTCATCGCGTCGAAAAAGTCCTTCCGCAGATAGCTGCCATCGACTCCTTCCCTCAGTCCTACAAGCACATGTACGCCGATTGGCCCGTTTGGTTGTTCGAAACCATCCGACGGCTGCGCGCCGAGCCCCCCACGCGCTTCCGTTTCCACGGTTTCCCCCATTCCTCGCTGTCGTCGTCGCTTTTTGAGGAGCGCGTGCCACGTTTCGACGGTTTCGACGGTTTCCCTTTTTTCTTGTCTTTTGGTTTCGGTGACTTGCCAGAATTCGGGGCTTTTTTTGAGGGCTTGGCGTCGAGATCGTCGCTGGGCTTGCCAGAATCGCGGGGATCGGTCATGCCGAGCTGCTTAATCAATGTGTTGGCATCTTCGTCGTGCGTCCAATCAATCTTCGTTTCGGTCACGTGCTCCGTTTCCACCTTCGCTTCTCCTTCGTTTCCACTTTTCTCTTCCCTTTCATTTCTTCCCTTTTTTTTCTCTTCCCCGTTTCCACTTTCCATGTCTCCGTTTCCCTGTTCCTTCTCTTCCCCGTTTCCCTGTTGTTCGGGCTCGTGGATTCCCGCGGGTTTCGTGACATCGTGGAAGGCGACGGGCTTCACGGAGAATCGGAGAATGGGCTGCTTCATCGGGCGCCAGGGATGCGCCACGCCTACATCTCATCTCATCGCATGCAAGGCCTCACAGTCGACGTACGGGCAGGAGATCAGCTCGACGTGCTGGTCGTTAACGAGATACCACGCTCCGTCTATTCAAAATAACGCGAAATCCCTCACCTGCTTGCACGTGACACGTGTAATGGCCGCAATTCGCATGATCCCCGTGGTGATGCACCACCGACACCAGCACATACTGCGACTCTCCGCTCCCTTCATCCTACCCGTCAGGCTTGTCCCGCTCTTCTTCCTACAAGACTCGAGAAACTCGCAAAGTCGATCCACTGCGGAATCTGCACGCCGTTCGTCAGTTTCGTCTGATTCCCGCTCCCTTTGTCGTACTGCAGCCGCTGCATGCGGATCATCAGCACCGGCGGCAGCTCCTTGATCGTCGTCAGCACCTCCGCGTCGCACTTCCGGTCGCATCTAGAGAGAAAAAACCGCGGGTTTGGACGATGAGCAGAAGTATTGCTCGGATCCGGACATGCGTTCGCGCGTAAACAAAACTTGCAGAGCGTCTTCCAGGCGCGGCATGTTCACCACGGAGCAGTCCTACCCGTCAAACCGTGGAAACGTGGAAACGAGGAAGGAGAAGGTATCCGGGCGGTAGAACACCTTGCGGCAGTTCAGACAGCAGCGGCAGAGCAGACGCTTCCCGGAGAAAAGCTGGTCGATGGAGGACTGCGAGGATGTTAAAGGAATGGGAAGAAATACGACGGTGGATTTGTCGCCTTGGGACTCGAGGACGGATTTGAGAGAGGCCATGAGGTGGTCGAAGAACTCGTGCGAATCGCACTGCACATCGGTGTTGATCATCATGGTTCGAAGCAATCCGTCTGGAAAATAAGATAGATCTTTAGAGAGGGTCATTTCTGCAAAAACCTTTTGGAGCATATAAAGCACGGATGACTTATCGGTTGCTTTGACACTCATTCTAGCAATGAATTAGCGCACTAAGACATGCAGGACTTTGCGAAACGGCCAGACGCGGAACAAACTTTGTAATAATACGTTAATGTAACATGTGTTATGCGGATTCACCAACCCCAATGGTCTTGAATCATTGCGAAGCATCGTATTAACCATGGCACGAACTTTTGCCACTTCTGCAAGAATGTCTTCCAGCCTCTTCTCACCTAAATTAAATCTGCACAATCATCCATGTAAAAAAGGCGCTACAGACAAAACGGCTTCTCAAAGCAGTTCGGAGCCTTCTTATGATCTTAGAATCATTATGTCGAATGCTGTGATACCGTTTGCAGTACAGACGTGACCATGTACATGGTAACAATCTTCCAATTCCTGGTTTATCACCTCACTCTTAGCAGCTTGTCGGCCGTTCGTCATTTGAAGTTATTACTGCAAGAATGAATGCGATTAAATCGAGATGAGTTAAACTTAAAACTTTTGTATTTCGGCAGAAATACCGACTTTTTTGATTCTGTGATTTGGGACTTGAAATGGGTTGATTGGAATCGACGAGTTACGAATCGAATAATACGAGCCCAGGAAACGCAAAGTTCGAGTATGAGGAGCAATCATGTATTTCATAGAGAGAAGACTCGTTTCGGCTGTTGTGGGCTCTGCCATGCAGTGGATGCCGAACAAGTACTGAAAAGCTTTATGTTAAAGGATAATTGGATCATCCAATAAAGTGCAACGATTCAATTATTCCTATCTTTTGTTATTCGAGTGTTCGGGCCCAGCGAATTGGACCAAATGGAAGGAAATAACACTGACCTACTGATAGATGAGCCGAAAACGAGCCAGATTGCTGTCTCGCTAAGACCTCAGGCTCAACGCTTGCAACGATCTCAGACCTATTCCCTGCCTCCGATATCACTTACTAGTATGGTTAGTTACAGGATATTCATCGAACTAGCTCAATTCCCTTCCTTTCATGGAGAGGTTGATATTTCCCCCGACTCCCAGTCATCTAATTTTATGTCGGCTCTCCGTGAACGAAGCCAGAGTCTATTGCGTAGCTTCAGATCTTTGTCTCATTCTCTTACTCCTTCGCAAATATCGGACGATATCTGTACCAATTTTTAATTCTTTTGATCGAGCTAGATTCTGATATTGTCCCTCAGAACATTTTTGACACTTCGTATGACAACGTAATTCCTCTCTCCTTTCCTCACTCCCAGGAGCTCGTTTTTCGAGCCGCCTCCATTCTCCATCTCACTCCCGCCGTGAAAAAACGCGTTCTCATTCGCAACCGGTTTCCCCGATTTCCCCTTCTCATCTAGCTATTCGCTCCATCGCCGCACGATCATCCAAGGCAACGGCATTTCCTATCTCCCGGAGATCGTTTTAACCCACGACAGCATGGGCAAAACCTTCCAAGCGCGCCGCTTAACTCGGCATTACTCAGCCTACTCGGTCGATCCGCTCTTCCCTCCCGTCGCCATCCGCTCCCTCCTCAAAGTACTCGGTTTCCACGTTTCTCCAGTAGTCGTGCGTGAGCGAAGCGTACCAATTCGAAGAGAAAGACTTCCAACTCGCGCTGCGCATTCAAAGCGATCTCAACAATCTCCGCGGGAATCCCCACGTCGTGAAACTCCTCCACCTGTTCGGTACTTATCGTGTAGGGGGTGTTCTTTGTGTAGAGACGCCGATGGAGATCCTGAGCATCACGGAAGTCGTGAACGGGACCATCGAAGAGTATCAAGGCTGGATCGCGTCCACGTGTCTCGTTCAAAACATTTTTAAACAGATCGTCGCGGGGTACGCCAATCTTCGCGCCGTGGGCTTTTACCACTGCAATCTATCCGCAAAAACAGTGTTCCTCCAGCTGAAACCCTCCGAGGAGAATCCGGGAATTCCAGAAATCCTCGCGAAAATCGCGGGATTCGAACAAGCGGTGGCGGTTTCCAGCGACGGGGGTTTCGTTGTGGGGGAGTCACGTGTGTGCGGAGAATGTTCGTATGCGGCTCCAGAAGTAGGGGGTATTTCTGCCATGCGAAATAGTGTTTCGGAGATGGTTTCCGCGCGGATCAAGCGGATGTGTGGAGTCTGGGAGTGATTTTGTTCTTTTTGCTGACGGGCGAAGTGCCGTTTAACATCGCGAATGAGAGCGATGAGCTGTTCTGGATGTTTAAGCGGAACGGATTCGACGCGATCGCGGAGGAATTGGAGGAAGTGCACGCCAATCCGCAGGCGGTGGAGCTGCTGCGACGCGTTTTTGTGGTGGATCCGATGGAGCGAATCACGTTCGAAGAGCTGCGGAACTGCGTGTATGTACTCTAAGCGAAGATTCTATAGTTGTTGTTGTTGTTGATGATGATTTGGACTGCTGGTTTGGGATTGAATTGTTTGGAAGGAGGGGAGTTAAGGGAGTTTTTTGTTTGCTACAGCTGATTTCGTTTCATGTTGTACTTTAGAAAGTGTTTGTTCGAAAGAGAAGGAGAATCGTGATGATGTGGAGATTGGAATGAGCGTGAATAAAGCAATGAATCAATCATATAACAAAGTAGTAGAATCCTATTGATATTCTATTCTATCCTTCCTTGATTCCTTGATTCCTTGATTCCTTGATTCATCCACCCGTTGATTCGCATTTCAAACAAACACAATTCCATGAGATCGATTTACGTTCAGCTTCGTTCTTTTCAAATTTCACAAACCCATTCTCCAAGCTACAAAAGCTTCAGAGGGTGCGATCCTTCTCGTCCTGTGATTTTATCGATGCGTTCTTCTCGATCGGGACCCAAGGCGACCACGGTAAACGTGTTCGGCTCCAGCTGCGTTCGACCCGCATCGCACTACAAATCGATCGATACGATAACCACTACCACTGCATAGTACGTCAGTCCTGCCTTCTGAGCCTCCGCGCAAATCTCCATGTAGGCCGCTTCATCGGGACATTGCAGCGCGACCTTCTTGCATCCACTGCGCTGCCAGGCCTTGTAAAGGTCTAGTTATGAACGAAGATAGGAAAAAGCACCTTTGGTTTGGCGACGAGCCCGATTCACGGCTCCCACAGCTGCGTGGCAGCACTGTGCACAAACCTTTCCCTTGGTCATAGGCAAGTCTTTTCGGACGCACAGAACCATCTTTAAACTGTAGTCTACGAGATCAGGGTTCAATGGAACGCAAACCAGGCTCCTCGTCTTCCTCCTCACTTTCTGAATCACTGGATTCCTCCGAATCACTCTCTTCCGCTTGCTCCTCCATCTCTTTCATAACTCTCTTTTTCTCCCAGAACGCACCTGCAAAAAACGCAGCAGCCAGCAGGGCAGCGAGAAGTCCCCAAAACACCACAGCTCCAAACTCCATGTGTGAATCCAACAAACAATCAAGTCAACGACCCAACTGCAGAGTTACCAGTCCTCTCCGACGAGCAAATCGTGGAAGTTGAGGGGAGCGAACTTGTATCCCTTTCCATTGTAGAACTTGTCCTGGAACTCGACCCAGTGGAGACGCAGCGCGTGCAGGTAGCACTCCAGCGCGTCCATCACGAGCAGCACACCGAGCGTGACCAGCGCGAAGAACACGAAGAGCACGTAGAGCGCGATGGGGTTGCCGCTGAGCACGGCGGGCTGCATGATCTTGCCCCAGAAGACCTCCGAGAGCTCTACGATCGATCGACCGCCCAACGCCAACGCGAGTGCGCGAGGGACAGCGCCCAGAGACGCAGGTAGGACGCGGTGTGGGACACGCAGCCCAGACAGAACTCGATGGTCTCGATGCCCTGGAAGATGAAGAGCTCCGACAGCGAGGTGGGCTCCTCGTCCTCGTGCGGGAGCGTGGGGTTGGCCATCAGCTCGGTCTGCGGCTCCTCGTGGGGGTGGCGCTTGTGCTTGAGGTGGAGGACGAAGGGCTTGAGGAGGAGCATCCAGGGAATGGAGATGACCATCGCGAGAAGCAGGTAGAGCTGGACCTTGTCCTGCGAGGGGAAGAGGCGCTGCTTCTCCTCGATCACGCCGGGGTGCAGCGCGAAGTCGATGAGCATGTTGATCAGCTGCGGCGGATCGCGATGCTCCGCCATGCGCGCGTCCCAGTTCTAGAGGTAGGAGAGAGAAAGAGAGAGAGAGTACGATGAGCCACTTCATGATGATCATCACGACCATCCAGCCGAAGAAGGACAGCAGATAGAGCATCTGGGGAATGGCCTCGCAGAAGAGATCGACCCAGTCGTGGTGGTAGAACACGTTCATGAACTTCAGACACACTCCGAGGATCATCTGCGCCACGCCGAAGATCACCGCGAACTTCATCTTGAAGGAGTTGTAGAAGAGCAGCGAGTTCGACTTGTCGTGCCACACGGGGTCCAGACCGAACGGGTACACGCGGCCCGTCCACACCGCGGTGTTGGAGCCCTCGAACTTCCAAGTGGTGCCGAACCAGTCCACGCCCAGCGAGAACTGATCGTTGTAGAGGAAGCCCACGTACATTGCGAACACGCCCATCAAAATCAGCATGCAGCGGCCCGAGAAGATCATGCTGATCATCTCGTTCATGCCGTTCTTCTTGAGCTGCTTCGAGAAGTAGAGGAAGTAGATGGCGGCCAGCGTGATGAAGATGGCTACGCTCACAGACGCGCCTCAATGCTACCGTGTCCGAAATCGCCGAACATCACTCCGAACTGGAAGGGGAACGTCACCAGCGTGAACACGGCGGGGTTGCACTCCTTGTACGACGGCACGCCGTACGTGTCCACCACGCACTGCGTGATCGACGTGAACTCGTTCGTGTAGAAGTGCGTCGGCGGCTTCGGCCACGGCTTGCTCATCACGGCCAGATATCCCGACGACTCCTTGCCGCGGTGCACGTCCGCGATGACCTCGCGGATGCTGTCCACCGTCTCAGTAAGCACCCAGCCCTCGCCGTACATGTTCCCGCTCGGCACCGACCGGAACTTATTGAACACGTCGTACACCGCCTTCTCCTTCTTGATCGTCCACTCCCAGGTCTTGATGTACTTCGCCACGTTCCGCAGCAGCGTCTCGCACTTGTCGATGTTGAGGTTCAGCACGCGCTCCGCGTCCTCCAGCTCCGTGATCACTTGCTGGTAGGCCGAACTCACCTCGGCGGGCTGCGTGAAGTCCACGTCGTACACGTGGCCCTCGAACGAATCGATGATGCGGCGCACCTTGCTTTCGATCAGCGAGGACCGGAAGAACAGCAGGAACGCGCACATGTACACGTCTTTGCCCGTCTCCGCGTCCGCCAGCGGCGTGTCGATGCGAGCGAACCGCACGAAGCAGTTCCCGCGCGTCGCGCGGAAGAGCATCCGCTCGAAGGAGAGCTTGTCTTCGTCCTTCAGAATACCCGCGATGTAGCCGAAGCGGATCGAACTCGCTTTTTCTACTGCTCAGACAGCACAGCGAGGAGAGGATACCTAGGTTGCTGTACGTGTCCTGAGGGAGAGCGACCTGCTCTTCCTTCATTTTGGTGTAGCTTTCTTTGAAGAAGCCGCTCGTCAGCTCCAGAACGAAGCGCTGCTCCACCTTCTGATTGTACTGCTTCGTCAGCGTCACGTTGTAGTCGTTGTACTGACGCAGCTGGCTCTCCTGCTTCTCCAGGAGCGATTCCAGAGAGGTGAGAAGGTACTCGGAGGTCACGTTTCGATCGGCTCCAATGGTGTTCAAATAATCTTCAATCTCAATGCCTTCCTATTCATGATCAGCGCGATGCCGAGAGCGCTCCTACCTCAGGCTTCAAGTTGTAGCGAGCCAATTGAGCCTTGAAGTATTCGATACGACGTTCCATCTCATCACAACGACGAATGTAGCTTACATAGCGTCTCTGTGCAAGGGTTTGCTCATAGTTCAACTACAGCGATAAATCCGCAACCCGTACTCGCCTACATCTGTAAACTGAACATTGTTCATCGTTCCAATTTTGTCGACAAAATCGTGAAGTGCTGTCTCGTGAATCAGCATGTTCACGTAAGTCATGTCGCTGGAGCGAATCCACTGGAAGAATTTACCGGACATTCTTAGCGGTCTTCTCTACGCGTGAGCACGCTTCAATACAAAATACATCGACAATTTGATGATGATGTTTCAATTGGAGAACTGTGGAAATGGACAAAAATCGGACGTATTTTCTCCGATGCCGTTTCCCCTTCTTTTTACGCCCAATCGTATAAAAAAACAAACCAATGCAATGCAACTCAAAACAAAAACTAATACAGAGAATCTTCCAAAGGTACAAGCGAGGGAATCTTCTCATTCACACGAGAGAGCCAGAGGTTGGCGCACTCCGGATGGTACGGATTTCCTAAGTGACTTGCGAGCTTTCGATCCGAGCTCGAATGATGCAAACATAACTGACAGCAATCCTGCCCACACTCCTCAAATTCCATCGGCTCATACACAATTTTCTCGTCCTGGTACTGGTTCACTCTCTTCACCATCTGCTTGAAGGTTCGTTCGAGGGTGTCGAAACATCCCTCCATCCGGCTTCCCACAATCATCATATCTTCATCCACTCGCTGTGCTACGCGTACCGCCCACATCACATCTATTTTTAACCTTCCCGCCAAACCCCACTTTCCATTAACCGCTTCGTCTTCGCATCTCCCAAAACCGCATCCTCCACATCCGCATCCACCGCGTCCATCCACTTCTTCGCCTCTTCCACGATCTGTCTGCATTGCACAAGCATGCTCGTCCAGTACTGCGGAAACTCCCTATTTCCCTCCACCGACACCTTTTCCACCACCTCCGTGAACCTCCGCGCCGTCCTCACCCTCCGGAGGAAGCTCTCCAAATCGTTCATTTCCACAAACAGCACCGGATCCTCCGGCAAAATCGAATTCGTTACACTTCGAAAACATTCTTCGCACGCGTCCAGACGCTTCCGGATCTACTTCTCATCCACCTCGCCCGATCGCACCGTCTCCAACTCGTTCGGCACTGCCGGCCGCTCTGAGAAATGCCGAACGATCTCCGCCGGCGTTGGAATCGACCGCTACTCCTCAAATCCGCACGCCGCCTACCTGTAACGCCCGCACTTCCTCCACCGGCGCTTTCCCCGCGATTTTCGACCGAATCTGCGACAGCACCGACAGGTACCGCGGGAATTTCTCGATCTCGCGGAAGTCGCCGCGGCGCAGCAGCGATTCGAAGAGTTCCTGGACGTCTTCCACGAAGTTCCGCGGCGGTTTCGACGATGAAACGCCGCTTCCCAGCAGAGGCGCCGGCGCGTTCTCCCTCAATTTCGCGATTTCCCCGCGGATGCGCTCCAGCGAGGCTTGCGCGCTGGCGCAGAAGGCGAGTTCCGCGGGGATGGAAGGGATGTCGCAGAGATAGACTGGGTTGGAGAGGAGAAAAAGTGGAAACGGGGCTTCCGCGGGGGCGTGCGCGGATCGGCGAGGAGGACGAGGAGGCGGATCTGGAGCGGGCGGGAGAGGAGGGAGAGGTCGGGCTGCTCGTCGAGGAGCGAGGCGACGGCGGATTTGAGGGAAGGGAGCGGCGCTTGGAGGGAGCGCAGCACGCGGATGGCGGATTTGAGCGGCAGCGAGGCGGAGCCCGGCGAGGCGAAGACGCGCGCGGCCACGCGCTGCCAGACGATGGAGGCCTTCGCGATCCCTGCCGGTGAGAAGGGGGAAACGGGGAAACAGTCGGTGGCGGAGGGCGAGGAGAGCGGATGGGAGGAGGGAGGGCCGAGGAGGGAGGGCGAGGGGAGAGGTGGAGAGAGAGGTTGAGATTGGAGAGGCGATGAGAGCGGTTGAGATTGGAGCAGCGAAGAGAGAGGTTGAGGCGGAGATTGGAGGGGCTGAGAAGGCTGGGAGAGCAGTTGAGGCGGAGATTGGAGGGGTAGGGTGGGTTGCATAGGCTGGATAGGAGCCATGGGCTGCATTTGGGTAGTCCCATCCATTGCTTGCTCTGGCTGTGGCTGTGGCTGCGGCTGTTCCATAGGAGCCATCGAATCCATCGATTGCACTGGCTGCATTGGAGCAATGGGCTGCATTTGTGGAGTCCCATCCATAGGAGCCATGGGCTGCATTGGCTGCATAGGAGCCATCGATTGCATAGGAGCCATGGGCTGAACTTGGGGCGTCCCATTCATCGAAGTCACAGGAGCCATCGATTGCATTTGTGGAGTTTCATTCATCGGAGCCATAGGTTGCATGGGCTGCATTTGGGGCGTTCCGCTGACTGGCTGCGCGGTCTGCTCGGTGGCCACGGCTTGGCTCATTTCCGCGGTATTGATAAGTCCCATAAAGGCATCGTCGAACGACATGGAGGGAGGCGGCGCGGCCTTCGGCTTTGCCTCCTCCTTCTCCGGCATTGCCGACTCGGTAGCCGTCATCGATTCGGGGAAGCCCAGAATGCTGAACGGATCCGAATTCGCCGGCTTCGCCTCCGGTTTTTCCGCGGGGAGATCCGATTCCGGACTGTTCGGAGTTTCAATCACAGGGGGCTCGAGGGATTCGGGCTGCTTGGAAAGCGCAGAGAGAAGCAGGGAATTGGAAAAAGAGGCTCCGTGGAGAATGGAAGCAGCGAGCAAAATGCAGACTTCCCACTGCTCCTCCTTGATTCGTAACTCTTCATTCACATCCACAAAGGTCCATATCTAGAAATAACGATAGAGTTTCGAAAAGAACATTGCGGATCACATCTTTGGACAGTCCCTTGTCACGCATGAACGAAATCGCTTCTTTCCCCTACTATTCACAGGGAACAAATTTCAATACATTTAAATAATTCCCGTCACACAAAGTATTGAAAGATTGAACTGCAATACGACGAAGATAACGATTTATCGGAACGAACTCGGGAACATCGTCAATTTTTGCAAATGGAATTGAAGCGGAAGCTATAATCACAGATAAACACAAAGAAAACCATATTTAGTGAGAGTGGACGCTTCTGGTTCGTACCCCTGCTGAACTAATGCAACCAGTCGTAATATATGTCGAAAATCATCGCGGTTGATTTGCAGCGACTTACTCGGAACGGCAGCCAGATAGATCTACATAAAACGATTTCTACTATCCCTACAGCCTTAATATCCTCCATCGGGAGCTGGGACCTTCGAAGAAAAGCCACAGTTTCCTTTCCTTCCAATTCGTCCGATGCGTCGTTTGTGATGCTCGCAAATATCGCATCGTAATAAAGTACTTCCTGCCAATTAGTTAATACACGATCCATTAGACAAAGAAGACAAATATGTCTGTGAGAAGATTCATTATTTACGTTGAAGAAAAGGACATCTATGTTGAAATGATCAATATTACTCAATACGTAGCACGCTGGAACAGAACACGAACAATACAGGATTTGGAAATACATTCTATGCATATATTAATATGTATTTTCAACATAACAAACAGTAGTAAAGTACATTGTATTTCTACAAACTACAAAAAACCATCACAGTATGAAGGTATCATTATTAGAAGGCCGCTGACTTGCCTCTGGTTTTTCCTATAAATCAGCACCAGGAAAATAGCAATACTTGAGAGTATTGCTCAAGTTCGGCAAATAAGCTATATAATTCACTTTCTATCACTTTCTCTTCTTTCTACATCGAATTCAAAACATCGAATTCAAGTACCATCAACTCTTCCTGTTTTGCACGAAGGACCTGCTGAAGACGCAAAAGAACAATCCTCTGCTGCTTCTGATTGTCCTTGCCCTCCGTTTCTTCCATTTCCAACAAACAATAGATATATTATACATTCTTCATCCCAACTCCCATTTGAATCAAGTCCGAAAGCGGGTAAATGGTAAGCTCTTGCTCCGTCAATCCAAAATGCGATATCAATTGGGAACGAACCTCTTCGCTCTTTTCTGCTGATAACACCTCATTCACATTCTCTAGTTCTTGTAAGTGATTCTCGCTGATAAAGGATTTCTATCTTGAAAGCAAAGAAGGCAACATATACCATATCATCGTCACGCTCTAAACTAACCAACAGCACAAACTCTGACGAAAGCGAAGCAGAAAACAAACGCATTGCTTCCTTCATGTTCTTTGTTCTGACTATTATGCGGTGATATACATATATTATACGGAGATAAGGAGTAAACGATCTCTCGATTCAAGCTACCCGAAATGAATTTCTTTTCGAGTTCTTCGCGATTTATAGCCTTCATGCATGCAACGATCAAGTGATTTAGACCACATACCTGAAATTCAGCAATTCACAACAATAATACCATATCCGCGTTAATAGCAACAAATGATTGCTCGTTTGAATTTGTTACAACGGAAAAATCAACCGGTGGCGAACTCTGTTTTACGAGCGAGTAATAGAGTGTTCTGTAATTTAGGAAGCAAACGATAATAAATACCTTTCAGGGAACGCTTCGAGAGCAGACTTAAAAACCATACAAACGAAATATGAATTCCAGTATATCTACACACCCTCTTTTCCATCAACTATCTTTTACCAAATACAAGGGGTGATGCATAACATTTCCTTCAGATACGTCATACTCCTCCCATGCCCTTCTATGCTAACGCAATACACATTGTGAGGATCATACTTGAGGATATGAGTGCGATTCTTAACCGCGGGGAACTTTCATTTTTATCGGTAGTGCAGTTGAGGACTTTATTATCCAGCAAAATGTTCAATCTGTTACGCCGTAGCTCGAAGTTATTTTGCTCTTGGGGTGGAGGGCGCACTATGATTGGAGGTGGTTTGAAGACAACTATCTTAACAAGTGTCCCCATCTTGTGCCATTTTAGTGATTCCCCCTTGAGCCGGTCGTTTGCAACTTATACTGCAACTGTATTTCCGGGGATACGCGTTCATTTTGTAGATTGAGACTTCAGGGAGAAGAGGGGCTGGAATTCATTCCAGCGTGTATCTACAACTTGTCGGAAAGGACGGAAATAGCGATATCATGGAGATTGAGCCTCCCAACGGAAGGTCGTTCACTCGCGGAAGTTCGGTAGTTGTCCCTCTGAAAATCAAGCACGATCTTGGTGAATTAACGCAAGTAAAGGTGGGTCATACGAACATCGGCACAGCCTCGGGATGGCTCCTCCAAAGCATCAGTATTGCAGACGAAAACAACCGTTCTTATTATTTTCCATGCGGTCATTTTATTGATGGTCAAGATAACATCATGTTCGATTTCGCACTCTGTTTAACCTGCAGGGACCTAAAAATCTCTCTCCCCGTCTACAAAGCAAAGAACTCCCAGAGGAAGGACGAAGGCAAAATCCTGGGTTTTTTATGCGGAGGCTACACTCTGCAATCGCAAGACAAGGACATCTGCGAGGACAGCTTCACGTACATCGATCGAGTCAAAGCCAAAGGCAATGGATTTCATATGCTGGGCGTGGCGGATGGCGTGCACATCGAGGTTTGAACGCGTCGGAATACTGAGCCATAGAACGCGAATTCGAAAGAATACGGCCGTCAGCTGCTCAAAGGCAGTGAGCGAATGAGTGGCTTTGTGTTTCGTGTTTCATGTAGTGGACGAATTCGGCATCGTGGATCCTGTCGAATGTGTCAAACTGGTCAAAGATGACATTGACAAGAACACGCAGGGCAGCTGCACCTTCGGCTTCCACATCCTCAACCGCTACAGTCACATTCTACACACTCTGATTATCGGAGATATCGGGTAGGATCGTGGGAGAGGGTCGCTCATGATCAGCATCATGGTGATTCGAGAAGGTACCATCTTCTACCGCTCCACCGAGCAGCAGCATTATTTCGGATGTCCGTTCCAGCTGGGCAGCCAGGGCGGAGACAAGCCGGACGACGGCGTAATTCGCTCGATTCATCTGCAGGCGGGTGATATTGTGGTGTGCGGATCGGACGGGTAGGGCCTCGGCAATGCGCTGAACCGCAGGATTTTCGATAATTTGCACGACGATCTGCTCGTATCGTATATTTGGGGCTTTCAGCACGTTCCATTAGACATGATGTGCAAGTATCTCTGCGAAATGGCGCAGAAGGTTGCGGTGGATGAGAAGGCCGACACGCCGTGGTCGCGGGTTGCGACGCAGAATTTGGACCTGGTGTATCGAGGAGGGAAAATGGATGACTGTACACTGGTCGTTGCCAAGGTGGTTTCAGAGAAAGCGAAGTAAAATAGTTGTTTGTACCATGCTATCTGCTTTTTCGTTGTTTGTTGGAGAGAGCGAATGAACACACTAGGAAATCGGGACTTTTATTGGAGTCGGAACAAAAGCGGCAGATTTTGAAAACGATGAGTTCAGAAGAGACTGTGGATATTTACGAAGAGGTCCGAAAGCATGCCAAAAGCAAGGACAAGTTCAAGGCGGAAAACTGCAGAGCGCTTGAAGCTCTCGAAAATAGTATCACCAACGGAAAGAAGAGGAGAATCTCGTTCACCAAGTATTTTACCACCCTCTTGGCGCAACTCAAATCACAGCAAAAGTTTGTTCGAAGCGTTCGGTGCATTTTCCTTCGCTTATGATTAGTATCTGTACCTCCTCCAGATCGTTTTGCCTCATGTCCCCGAGAAGATGAAGACAGCGGAGCAGCTGGATGTTCTGCTGCAGTTTTACATGAAGAACCGCAGCACGATGGAGCCAGCTTCCCTCCGTTCCCTGATTTCGTGCCTTACCTCCCTTTTGCTCTCCTTAGAATGTTCAAAGGATATGTGGAGTCGCGGTGCAGTCAAAAAGAGTTTCCTCCTCCTCCTCAGCTTCTGCATTCATGAGAACGGAAAGATCCGTCGTACTTCGCAGGACGAGTTAATGAAAATCGTCACGAAGCACAGCGAGGAGCATTTTGCAGAAACATCTGACATGATCGTGTCCTACCTCCGCAACCTGAAAGAACAAATCGACGACACCAACTACAAGGAAATCTCCCACTATTTAGCGTTCGTCGCTCAAGCCGCTCCGTCTCTCGACCCCTCCACATTCCCCGCCTTGCTTTCCCTTCTAATCGAAGTCGTTTTTCTTCCCTTCTCTTCCCCTAGCTTCGCTCACACAAACTCGCTTACATGGACACCAACAGCTTAAAGCCCATCAAGCTCCTCGTCCAGAAAGGCGTGCCTCTCCCTCCCAACTCCCTCCACACCGTGCTTCAATCCATTCTTTCCGACCCTGCCGCTCTCTCCGCGGCGCCCGCCGACATTTTCGAGTTCGTTTCCACGATTCTCACGCTCTCCCAGCAGCTCGATCTCTGCGAGAACAGCGAGAACAGCGAGTTGTTTTGCGAAGCCATCGAAAAAGCGATGAGCTATCTCCAATCCAAAGAGAGCAGCGTCGTCAGCCGCGTCGAAAGCGATCTCGTTTCTCTGTGGAGCCACATCGACTCGGAGTCGCTCTCCCCCGCGGGATTCACGCGATTGGGCGCGTTGATGAAAGCAGAAATGGGGAAACCGCATAAAGAAAGCGTGCTGAAGGTGGCGAGCGCGTTCGCGGCCCGAGTGAAGCCCAGCGAATCGGTTTGCTTGAAGCCGCTCGTGCAGTCGCTGGTGTCGATGCGAGAACAAGGCGCCAAACTGAGCGCAGCGTGCGGATTCGATGGAATTCTGAGGCGTAGACTTCGCAGTCAGATGGATGAAACGCTCGGCAGCGCGGTGGAGGCGATGGGGCTGAAGCAGTTCGTGGAAACGACGTCGTTTATCGTAGCAATCCGCGCTGGAATTGAGAATAGAAGGCGGACTCGTCGCTTCCCGACGACAAACACTACTTCCTTTTTGCCGTTTTGAAGAATTCGCTGATTCACATCGCCACGTCGCTCGCTGAGTTCTTCGATCTTTTCTCTCCCGCGGTGAAAGCATGCGCCGCTGCGGCGTCGGAAGCGGCGAACGAGACGCAGAAGCAGCAGCTCCTGAAGGAAATCGCGAGTATTTGGAGCGTGTTCGCGTCGTGCTGCGTGGGAGCGAGGGACGTTTCGGATGTGCTGCCGCGCTACCGCAAAGCGTTGCTGAAGGTAATCAATGATGAAAGCAATCTGGAGGCCGGAGTGCAAGTGGCGTGCGGATTAGCGATGCTGGCGATGAGCAATCGGATCGAGAAGGAAGGGAAGAAGGGAAGCATGGACATCGAAATCGAGAAGGAAATCGAAATCGAGAAGGACATCGAAATCGAAAGGGAGGAAGCCGAAGAAGAACTGGAGAAACAGGAGAAACCCGAAGAATCAAAATCGAAAACGCAGTCGGATTTGATGCCCAACGAGCAGTCCCTTCCCTATCTCACTCTCTTCGCCTCCTCGCGAGCGCCCAGACCCTCCATCGAGCAGTCCCAATCCGCCCTGCAAGCCCTTCGATCCGCCAGCGAGTCCTTCCTCAAAGCCATCATCGCGTTGTACCGCCGTTCCCACGGAGCCAGCGACCAAGAAATCGTGCCCACGAGCGGCGTGGCGAAGAACGCCGATCGCTTCATGGCTCTCACGCTCCGCTCTGTCCTGCAGACGCTCTTCGGCGTCGCTCCGCCTGCCGTGATTTCGCAATTCTTCGCCCGATCGCTCGCCTCCTTGCAGCAGTCCATCGACCAAAACCCGACCCTTTCGCTCGACCTCCTCGCCGAGGCGGGCGTCTTTTCTGCGCTCATTCCATGGATCGCCAGCGAAGAAGTCCCCGCCGCGCTGTCCTACCTCATGGAAACGGCGCCGAAGATCCGTGCCGTGGCGTTTCAGAACCGATCGAGCCGGTCGTTCGTGCTTCTCTGCGAATACCACGCGGAACTTCTCTTCGAAACGAACCGCGTGGACGCGATTTCGACCGAGCTGCTGGATCGCCTGCTGTCTTCCGTCGTGAACGTTCGCTTCGACTATCTCACAGCGCTCCATTCTCTGTGGAGTCATCTCTCGCCTCAAAACAAAGACCATATGCAGCTCATCGTGCAAGTCCTGCCTCGCCTCATTCTATGCATCAAAGACGCCAATCAATCCGTACGCACGCTCAGCTTTAAGATCCTCCTCTCTCTCTCCGACGTCATGGCGTCCTCCACCGCGAATCTCGTGCAGCCCACCGGCGAAGAAGTGCCCGCGTCGCTCTCTGAGTATTTCCGGATTTTAATGGGAGGCCTGAGCGCGACGTCGGGCCGCATGCAGTCGGCTTCGCTGATGTGCATCAGCTGCGTGCTGTTCCATCACCGATCGAACGAAGCGATCGTTCCGCTGATGCGAGACGCGATGCACATCACTTACGGACTGCTCGAATCGAAGAATCGAGAGGTCGCGAAGGCGTGCTTTGGGTTGATTCGGACCTGCGTGAAGGTGCTTCCCGAGGAGATTGTGCGCGAAGAAATGCACGAGGCGATCGGAGCGCTGCAGCCCTGGTCGAATGCTCATTACGGGAACTTCAAGCTGCGCGTGAAGGCGATTTTCGAGCTGATTTTACGCCGCTTGGGGAAGCAAACGATGGAGTCGCTGCTGACGGAGGAAGAGAAAGCGATGTTGGATCCGATTTTGGGGGGAAAGAAACCGGATAAAGAGAAGACGGACGAAGAATTGGTGGAAGAAATGGAGAGAGAAGGAGAGCAGATGGAATTGACGTCGGATGACGAAGTGGAAGTGATGGAGATCGATGAGAACGGAAATGTGGTGGGCGAAGAAACGGGAGAAACGTCGAAACTGGAGATGGGGGCGCTGATGAAGGAGATCGAAGAGAATGAAGGGTGGAAGCGGATTATGAAGCGATCGATGGAAGGGGAAGGGAATGAAGAGGAGTTTGATGATGAGGAGGAGGAAATGGAAGAGTTTGAAGAGGAAGAAGAAGATGAGGAGGAGGAAATGGAAGAAGAAGAAGAGAAAGAGGAGGAGCCAGTAAAAGAAGAGAAACCAAGAAAGGAAGAGAAGAAGGACAAGAAAGAGAAGAAAGTGGAAAAGAAAGAGAAGAAAGAGAACAAGAAGGTGGAAAAGAAGAACAAGAAGGAAAAGAAAGAAAAGAAGGACAAAAAGGAGAAGAAGGATAAAAAGTAGACATGTCCGACCCTCAAGCATACTATTTCAATCATTTCGCTTCTTTGTTACAAAAACGTGAAAATCTGCCTGCTCTTATTCTTCAATAGTATTTTTTTACTTTTTCAATGCAACAAAGATCAAAGCAAGTTATTATCGGATTTTCTGCAGTAGCAGGAGTTGCAACTCTTTCCTATTACTTATGGAAACGTTTTCGCAAGTCTCACATCATTGATTCCTGCAAATCATCGGTATCAATCGAAGGCCGTCCTGTATTTGTAATGTTTGGTATTTCATTGCATAGATCTACATTGTCCACACATCAGAACAATTTGAGATGTTGGTTAAGAAGTTTGATTTACTACACGAAACAGTTGTTGGTTTTGACGCTGAATGGACACAGAAAGCAATAGTTTCTGTTTTTCGCATAATCTATAGAATCCTCTCTCGATCATTCAGCTAACATTCCGAAATGTGAACATTATTATCCAGGTACCTCTTCTGGATGAATTGCCACCTCCTTCTCTGAACGTTATAATGAAAGACGAAAAGTAGATTGTACATTCATTTTTTTACAATTTAGAATATTGAAATCTGGAATCGGCATTCATGAAGACTGTAACAAACTGTGTTCATACCTAGGTGTTGAGGAAGTAAATAGCATTGTCGACGTTACGTACTTTACCCATTCTTCATTATATTATTGTAGTGACATCGCCAAACTAATGGGCCATAAAGATCTGAAGACCAGCCTTCAATATCTCACATCTAAGTATTTTGGCATTACACTCAATAAAGGTACATCCATTTTCACCCATTAAAACTAGACAACAAGATCCGATGCGGTAATTGGGATGCACAAACTCTCAGCAACGAGCAGATTTTGTATGCAGCGCATGATTCTTACTATTCTCGCGAACTTTTCGTTTATTTTTACTCAAAATACCGCAGTTCCACGCAAAATCCTTTTACTCCATTTGATTGGGTCACTGACCATCATCTCGTAGTTTCTCCGTTTCCACGATCATTAGACATCGAATAGCCAATCGTCGTGTCACAATGTGCGAATTCGAGTGGTCGACAAGAACGGAACGCATTATTCGTCCGTTCAACTGAATCAAATCGAGGGATTGAAGCTGGGAGGCTATTCCAAGCGGAAAAACCCAGTCTATGAGGATTGCCAACTCTGTAAGGCTTGTTTGTTTTGTATAACGAAGTGTCTCCGGATAATCAATTGCTGTGTCGGTGCAGTAAGAAGAAACTGATGTGGTACGTGAACAAAGGAATCGGGAGTACGGATGAGTGATTTGGATGAATTGTAGCAATCGTGAATGAAGATCCGTTCTCTGTTCGACTTAATTTCGAGCCAAAATGTAATGAAAACCGAATCTAATGTCACATAGCCCGTGTTCCCAGTAATTCTGCCAAGCTGTACTCTCAAGATAACTGCTGTGTGGTGTGCGGAAACAATTCGAACTACGTCTGCCATTCCATTTTGCCGCATCGCTTCCGAAAATTCCTCCCAGACAAATGGAAAAGCCACAACAACCACGACAACGTGATTCTTTGCGTAGACTCAACGCGAATTTGGTCATTAGATTCCCTGCTCCATTCGCTGTAACAAGTACGACGATATTTATGGACGCAGAGTGTTGAAGGAGCGAGGATACGACGTGGATACGGTGGGAGTGGTGTTGAATCGGGAAATTGCGACAGTGAAAAAAGCAGCAACGACGTTGCTTCGCGTGTATAGAGGCGAAATCAATCCACCAGAGAAACGAATCGTGCGGATCGGAGAGAAGAGTGATGGATAGAAAGATCTGGAGGCGTCAATACTGCCGATCTTGAAGAAGTATAACATCGATTCATTGTCGATTGAAAAGGAAACAAAAAGTGAAGCTGAAAATGGTATTCGATTGATTGGTTGATTCACTTAACAATCAGAATCAGAATCAGAATCGTCCTATTCGTCTGAAGAATTGGGACTGACGTTGGAGTCTGAGGAGAAGAAAGAAACGGCAAAAATAGAAACCGACCAAACCGGTCAACCTGAGAGTGCAGCTAATTCCAATCCTTTCAAGGATATGGAATTGAACAAAGAAGAAGGAGTTCGGAATTTTGATGAATCGCTTCTAATCAAACGTAAGAGAGAAAAAAAAAGGATTTGATGAACAGTTTCCAACTTAATGCCATATTCGATTGATTCTTCGTATGTTCCTCCTGAAGAGAGATTAATGAAAGATTTGTTAGCTCAGCCCAACCCAGAGATATCCTTTTTGTTAAGTAAGAGTGAATTAACATGCAAAAGGCAATGACAGAGTTCGTTATTGGGTGGCGAAAAAACTTTTTGGATGTAGTGTGTTTGTAAAGTGTATTAATTGTAGAAAATGAAGCCGCGATTTATGAAGAACGGGTGGAATCTGAATGAACTT